>NC_059198.1:1023121-1113121 GCF_020615455.1 Coregonus clupeaformis | reverse complement strand
TTTGGGATGCAGCCTTGGAGTTGTTTTATTACTTTCTCTCAGTGTTTGACATCTGGACGATCACAATCATTCACACACACGAATAAATGTTTGGAGCCTTATTCAACCATGTCGTCTTGGGTAGGTAGGCATTGAAACTCTGTAGGCCTAGTTAGTACACTCAAAATACCATAGCGGTGAGAGCATAGTTTTAACACTGTGAAAGGTCAATAGGATAGTGTTGAAGGTTTTATGGGTATTGTGAGCACGTACGAGTGGCCAAATAAGTCATTTATAGACTGTTATTTGTAGTTAATAAGTAGTGCTTAAGTGCTAAAGTTTGGGTGAAAGAATAAAAATAAGATTATATTATACACTACATGACCAAAAGTATGTGGACACCATATCTCATTCCAAAATATGCGCATTAATATGGAGTTGGTCCCCCCTTTGCTGCTATTACAGCCTCCAGTCTTCTGGGAAGGCTTTCCACTAGATGTTGGAACATTGCTGCAGGGACTTGCTTCCATTCAGCCACATAAGCATTAGTGAGGTCGGGCACTAATGTTGGGTGATTAGTTGGTGTTCCAATTCATCCCAAAGGTGTTCAATGTGGTTGAGGTAAGGGCTCTGTGCAGGCCAGTCAAGTTCTTCCACGCCGATCTCGACAAACCATTTCTGTATGGACCTCTCTTTGTGCATGGGGGCATTGTCATGCTGAAACAGGAAAGGGCCTTCGCCAAACTGTTGCCACAAAGTTGGAAGCACAGAATCGTCTAGAATGTAATTGTATGCTGTAGCGTTAAGATTTCCCTTCACGGGGCCTCCTGAGTGGCGCAGCAGTCTAAGGCACTGCATCGCAATGCTTGAGGCGTCACTACAGACCCGGGTTTGATCCCAGAATGTGTCACAGCTGACCGTGTCGGGGAGACCCATGAGGCGGTGCACAATTGGCCCAGTGTCGTCTGGGTTAGGGGAGGGTTTGTCCTTGTCCCATCGCGCTCTAGCGACTCCTTGTAGCGCCTGCAAGCTGACTTCGGTCGCCAGTTTTATGATGTTTCTTCTGACACATTGGTGCTGCTGGCTTCCGGGTTACGCGAGCAGTGCAGCCTGGCATGGTCGTGTTTTGGAGGACGCAAGCCTCTCGGCCTTAGCTTCTCCCGAGTCCGTACAGGAGTTGCAGCGATGGGACAAGACCGTAACTACCAATTGGATATCACGAAATTGGGGAACAAAAAAGTTAACTAAAAATATCCCTTCACTGGAACAATGGGGCCTAGCCCGAACCATGAAAAACAGCCACAGACCATTATTCCTCCTCCACCAAACTTTACAGTTGGTACTCTGCATTGGGGCAGGTAGCGTTCTCCTGGCATCCGCCAAACCCAGATTCGTCTGTCGGACTGCCAGATGGTGAAGCGTGATTCATCACTACAGATAACGCGTTTCCACTGCTCCAGAGTCCAATGGCGGCTCGCTTTACACCACTCCAGCCGACGCTTGGCATTGCGCATGGTGATCTTAGGCTTGTGTGCAGCTGCTCGGCCATGGAAACCCATTTCATGAAGCTCCTGACGAACAGTTTTTGTGCTAACGTTGCTTCCAGAGGCAGTTTGGAACTCGGTAGTGAGTGTTGCAACCGAGGATAGACAATTTTTATGCTCAACGCGCTTCATCTCTCGGCGGTCCCGTTCTGTGAGCTTGTGTGGCCTACCACTTCGCGGTTGAGCCGTTGACGTTTCCACTTCACAATAACAGCACTTACAGTTGACCGGGGCAGCTCTAGCAGGGCAGACATTTGACGAACTGACTTGTTGGAAAGGTGGCATCCTATGACGGTGCCACGTTGAAAGTCACTGAGTTCTTCAGCAAGGCCACTTGACTGCCAATGTTTGTCTATGGAGATTGCATGGCTGTGTGCTCGATTTTATACACCTGTCAGCAACAGGTGTGGCTGAACTAGCCGAATCCACTAATTTGAAGGGGTGTCCACATACCTTTTTTAAAGTTTAGTAATAAATACTGTACATGAGAGCAGTCAGAGCTGTGTGTGTGTGTGAATGTGTGTGTGTGTGTGTGTGTGTGTGTGTGTGAGTGTGTGTGTGTATGTGTGTTTAAGGCAGCTACATAGTGAGTGTGTCACTTCCATAGGGAACAGGTGCTGAGTCAGGGAGGAGAAGAATGGGAGAAAAGAATGGAGGGTGAACGTGTGTGTGTGTGAGAGAGAGAGAGAGAGAGAGAGAGAGAGAGCGAGAGAGAGAGAGAGAGAGAGAGAGAGAGAGAGAGAGAGAGAGAGAGAGAGAGGGTGTGTGTGTGCACGCCTGTCTGGTTGCTATGTGTTCACGCCTGTCTGTCTGTCTGTGTGTGTGTGTGTGTGTGTGTGTGTGTGTGTGTGTGTGTGTGTGTGTGTGAGAGAGAGAAAGTGAGTAAGCTGACTGGGAGCCAAGAACCAAATGAGAGAACAAGGGGGCGGGGCCTCCCATGGGATTGCGTGCGGACATCAAATGTTTACCTGTAACAGAAAGAAAGGGGAAGGTGTAGAAGGGAACAAGGAGAGAAAAAAACTGCTGTGGTTTACAGGGGTGGGCGGGGCTCCAAAGCCTAAAGCTTCGCACGCAACTTAACAATACCACCTTTATGAAGGCTGTATTGCTTTAGCCGGTGAGCACACACACACAGATAGAGACTCTACGCACACGCGTACAGAGGTGTGGGCGCTCACACACACCTCAGAGGAAGCGTTCCACTGTTACACAGTCAATGGTAACTGAATGACAGGGCTTACTCTATAGTTCTTTGGCCAATGGGTGTGAATCACCTTTGTTTATCCAGTTAGTGAGAAGGAAATCATATTTTAAAGAGATATTTGATAGATTTGGTGTAAACTGGTTATCATTATTTTATGAATAAGCCATTATAAATACTTATAAATATCTGTATTTAAAATCTTACTGTACTGATTATATTCCATTACAAATGGTTCTAAATAATGAAATATGTAGTTATTAGTAGTTTTTAAATATTCTGTTAATTATTGATGAACATTATTACAAAGTGTCATATAAAAATTGTGCAAGTGAGCATTCCCCTGTAGAACAGCTGGAGTTGTTGTCTGAGTGTGGCTTGTGTTGTGTCCAATCTCACCACACTATATTGAACCGATCTGAAGCAGATGTGTTGAAGCATTGTTCCTGTCCCCTCAACTCTCGCTCTGACATGTCAGCCCCGTCTGCTGTTTTAATGGACCCACAAATCTAGCCAAAATTAGAATGCCTATGTAGTGGAGTGGAATGGAGCATACACACACACACACACACACACACACACACACACACACACACACACACACACACACACACACACACACACACTTCAGGATAGAAAAAAGCAGCCTATATCAGGCCTCTATATCTCAACCCTTCATCCCTGGCCCATTGTTATCTGCCTGGAGAACAATAGGCATGCTGAAAACCCTGGGCTGGTTCTGACACTGATCACAGATCAGCACACAACAGTCATCTTACTGGCTTTACAACCCTGGGCTGGTTGTGGCATTGATCACAGATCAGGGCCATTATTCAAAAAGCATCTATAGGAGTGTTGACCTAGGATCAGTTTAGCCTTTTAAATCATAATGAATAAGAGGGTGGACCTGATCCTAGATCAGCACTCCTACTCTGAGACCCTTTGTGAAAACGAGGCCAGCTGCTGTATCGTCATGGTGTCATCGTGGGACATTTACAGTAAGGCCTGTGTGTTATCTTTAGTGTGCTGTGTCATTGTCTAAAATGTCACCATGGTAACTCATTGATGAAGGCTTCTGAGCTGAAACATTGATGGTAACCTAAGTTTACTTCAAGGAAGGAAGAGTGTGACACATTCAGGGTTGGGGTCAATTCCATTTCAATTCCAGTCCATTCAAAAAGTAAATCAAATTCCAATTCCAATTACACATTTTCCTCATTGAAAAGCATTGAAGAGACTTAGAATTGGAATTTCAGTGTACTTCCTGAATTGACTGGAATGTAAATGGATTGAACCCAATCGTGGTGACTTTGTACTTATACTTTAAATGTCCAACACGTCAGATAGAATAACGGATATCATTTTTCTTTCCTTAAGTAAAACATTTTATGGCGGCAGGTAGCTTAGTGGGTAAGAGCGTTGTGCCAGTAACCGAAAGGTCGCTGGTTCTAATCCCCGAGCCGACTAGGTGAAAAATCTGTCGATGTGCCCTTGAGCAAGGCACTTAACCCTAATTGCTCCTGTAAGTCGCTCTGGATAAGAGCGTCTGCTAAATGACCAAAAATAAAAATAAATAAATAAATATGTGAGGCATTCCAACGTCCTTCTAGTGAGGAGTACTGAGCATAAAGCAAGAGTAAGAGATACAGTTTACTTTCCACACTGAGGACCTGGGTGTTATTACCTAATAATGACATGTGTGTCAAGTTCTCTCACGGACAAAAAGCAACTGTAACCAAACACAAAAATGAGCCTTTTTACTGCCAGCCTGTGTCGGTCTTGTGATTGGAGGTACCGGCTGTCAATTATGATCCTGATTGGCAGATTGCGTGACTTATTGGATTTAGCCTGCATGGCGCCTGCAGTCAGCACCATATATGTGTACTATAAATAATGTGTGTGTGTGTGTGTGTATGTGTGTTTGTGTGTTTGTGTGTGTGCGCACACGCCTGTGTGTGTGAGGCGCAGCTCCACACTTCACACACACAGCTCAGGGTTTCCTCTCCCAGTGAGCGTCTGCAGTCAGAGAGCAGGTACAATAGTAACATTGTTCTCCAGGCAGGTCCCTGCGTGCCGACTCCCACCGCTCTACCTGAGCACAGAGACAGGTGTATTTCTTCTAGTCACGCATAGCCATACTCCCTCCTTTCCTCCCTCCCTGCTTCCCTCCCTCCCAGCTGGCTGACTGACACCTAGCCCAAGCCTGCCTGCCGCAATAGACACACTGCTTTTGGGAGTATAGCTGAATCGTATTGACATGAAACCCCAATTAACTGACGAGCCTGGAGGGGTGCTTGGATCAGGGACTGTAACATGGGCATATAGCGCAGTAACGTGTCAAAACCCCAAGTGTGAACATTGTACTGTAAATAATTAACTTTTTAATTAATTCATTATTTTAATTAATACAAATAATAATAATTGAGCGTTCCCTTTTCCAGGTTTGACTGTGTTCGTGAGCAGGCTAAGTCAACAGCCTGGTCACTAGAAACAGCCGTTGATTTCGGACGTCTGAAAAGGTCCTGAGGACGTCAATATATGCCTTCCTCGGCGCTCACCGGCCAATCCACTGACAGCTCAGCATTTACTAAGACTCATCAGTTCTGTCAGTTCAGGCCAAACTATTGTCTAATAAGTGCATTGAAAACATGTTTAGTAAACCCTATAGGTCATTGAACTTAGCCTCTGAATGTGTGAGAGAGGAGGGAAGGGAGGGGTAGGATGTGATTTTTAACCAGCGTGGTTAACGTTGATCACATGTGAAGAATACCATGGCGATGGGGGTCATTACATGTGAAGAATACATTACATTACATTTTAGTCATTTAGCAGACGCTCTTATCCAGAGCGACTTTACAGTTAGTGATACAAAAAAGTCTTTTTCATTACCATGGTAATGGGGGTCATTACATGTGAAAAATAACATGGTAACGGGGGTCATTACATGTGAAGAATAACATGGTAATGTGGGTCATTACATGTGAAGAATACCATGGTAACGGGGGTCATTACATATGAAGAATAACATGGTAATGTGGGTCATTACATGTGAAGAATACCATGGTAACGGGGGTCATTACATGTGAAGAATAACATGGTAACGGGGGTCATTACATGTGAAGAATAACATGGTAACGGGGGTCATTGGTTGTGTTGTTTCTGGTTGTCCTCTGAGAACCTGGTCCTTTGGGCACTGAAAACCCTCCAACTGCATCAGTCTCCGCTCCTACCCTTTTCACAATATTATGCAGACCTGAGCCAGACTGTCCTGGCTTGGATATTTTATTTTCGCATTGTCCTTTTCAGCATGGTTCTAGAAACTATGATGGGAGCGTAACCAGGCCAGCTCAGTACAGCTTAGTTTGGCTCGGCTCGGTTCAGCTCAGTAGTGTGAAGTCCCTCAGTCTCATAGACCAGGAGCTGTAGTCTTCTCCAGAACCTCTCAACAGGTAGAGTACATTGCTCTGTACAGTGGTTTTTTGTTTTCACAATTAAGAAAAACTCCTGGTCTCAGCCACAAAGTTCCCCTTGGTCAACTTCACAAAATATTAGAAAAATATGATTTAGAAACCTCTGTGTGACCTTTAACTTTTTCACACACAACTTAACCCTGCCGACCATTTCCCATGGAAAGGCTCCCAAAAAACCTTGTGGAAGTCTGAATATTGGCAGAACAAGATATTCCATGCCCTGCCAACATGGAACACAACCTCAGGTTTCCTGGCTGATATTTACAAAGTAACTCCCAGACGGATGTAGAAATAACAACATCTTGAAAAAAGCAGTGGGAAAATAAAGAGAGGAAAACATGTCTCTACGGCCACAGGGAGTTAGTGTCTACAGAGAGAGTGGGGTGAGGGGGGAGAGGAGGGACCACTAGTCCTGTCACTAGTCCTTCCTATGCAGCGCCCTTGCTGTCAGTTGCACCCACCCCTCCCCCATCCAATCCCAGTGAGACGCTGGTGTAGTCAGGGTTAGAGTTGGGGCGAATGCATGGGAACAGAGTTCTAAAAGCGAAATCATTTTGACATAAAAAAATGTGTTTTTAAGGGAAATTCTTGGGATTTTACATTGGTTACTTCCCAGAGTGAACCCTTCGTTTCCACCTATACCTATAGCTGATGAGTAACTATAGCATGCTAATAGTAGTCTCTCTCTCTCGCTCTCTCTCTCTCATGATCCCCTGTCACTAAGACTAGGGTGCTAGGCACTCTGCCACAACGCCCTACATAAATCAAATCAAATCAAATCAAATTTTATTGGTCACATGCGCCGAATACAACAGGTGCAGACATTACAGTGAAATGCTTACTTACAGCCCTTAACCAACAGTGCATTTATTTTAAACAAAAAAAGTAAGAATAAAACAACAACAAAAAAGTGTTGAGAAAAAAAGAGCAGAAGTAAAAATAAAGTGACAGTAGGGAGGCTATATATACAATAGAATAAAGTGACAGTAGGGAGGCTATATATACAGGGGGGTACCGTTGCATAGTCAATGTGCGGGGGCACCGGCTAGTTGAGGTAGTTGAGGTAATATGTACATGTGGGTAGAGTTAAAGTGACTATGCATAAATACTTAACAGAGTAGCAGCAGCGTAAAAAGTATGGGGTGGGGGGGCAGTGCAAATAGTCCGGGTAGCCATGATTAGCTGTTCAGGAGTCTTATGGCTTGGGGGTAGAAGCTGTTGAGAAGTCTTTTGGACCTAGACTTGGCACTCCGGTACCGCTTGCCGTGCGGTAGCAGAGAGAACAGTCTATGACTAGGGTGACTGGAGTCTTTGACAATTTTGAGGGCCGTGGTGTTGAATAGAGCCTTGTGTTAGCGGAGGTAGCCAATGATATACAAGGTATCTGGGAAATCGAAACAGTCCAAAACAAGAGCAGTGTGAAGCCCCTCCGTCTCTCTGTCCTCTAGTCTTATTGAATCAGGGCTACAATACACTCTTGGCCAGGGCTACAGTACACGCTTAGAAGTAAAGGTGCCTGGAAGAACCTTCTGGGTTGCCAAAACGGCGGTACCTTTGTAGTTCAAAAAGGTTTATCGAGGATCCAATTAGATACTATAGTGTAGAGGTGGCAGCTCATAAGATTGGAGGTGTGGCTTATTGGAGGCGTGGCTTTCAGATACAGTATATATATATATATATATATACAGTGAGGGAAAAAAGTATTTGATCCCCTGCTGATTTTGTACGTTTGCCCACTGACAAAGACATGATCAGTCTATAATTTTAATGGTAGGTTTATTTGAACAGTGAGAGACAGAATAACAACAAAGAAATCCAGAAAAACGCATGTCAAAAATTTTATACATTGATTTGCATTTTAATGAGGGAAATAATTATTTGACACCTCTGCAAAACATGACTTAGTACTTGGTGGCAAAACCCTTGTTGGCAATCACAGAGGTCAGACGTTTCTTGTAGTTGGCCACCAGGTTTACACAAATCTCAGGAGGGATTTTGTCCCACTCCTCTTTGCAGATCTTCTCCAAGTCATTAAGGTTTCGAGGCTGACGTTTGGCAACTCAAACCTTCAGCTCCCTCCACAGATATTCTATGCGATTAAGGTCTGGAGACTGGCTAGGCCACTCCAGGACCTTAATGTGCTTCTTCTTGAGCCACTCCTTTGTTGCCTTGGCCATGTGCTTTGGGTCATTGTCATGCTGGAACACCCATCCACGACCCATTTCAATGCCCTGGCTGAGGGAAGGAGGTTCTCACCCAAGATTTGACGGTACATGGCCCCGTCCATCGTCCCTTTGATGCGGTGAAGTTGTCCTGTCCCCTTGGCAGAAAAACACCCCCAAAGCATAATGTTTCCACCTCCATGTTTGACGGTGGGGATGGTGTTCTAGGGGTCATAGGCAGCATTCCTCCTCCTCCAAACATGGCGAGTTGAGTTGATGCCAAAGAGCTCGATTTTGGTCTCATCTGACCACAACACTTTCAACCAGTTCTCCACTGAATCATTCAGATGTTCATTGGCAAACTTCAGACGGGCCTGTATATGTGCTTTCTTGACCTTGCAGGCGCTGCAGGATTTCGGTCCTTCACGGCGTAGTGCGTTACCAATTGTTTTCTTGGTGACTATGGTCCCAGCTGCCTTGAGATCATTGACAAGATCCTCCCCTTGTAGTTCTGGGCTGATTCCTCACCGTTCTCATGATCATTGCAACTCCACGAGGTGAGATCTTGCATGGAGCCCCAGGCCGAGGGAGATTGACAGTTCTTTTGTGTTTCTTCCATTTGCGAATAATCGCACCAACTGTTGTCACCTTCTCACCAAGCTGCTTGGCGATGGTCTTGTAGCCCATTCCAGCCTTGTGTAGGTCTACAATATTGTCCCTGACATCCTTGGAGAGCTCTTTGGTCTTGGCGATGGTGGAGAGTTTGGAATCTGATTGATTGATTGCTTCTGTGGACAGGTGTCTTTTATACAGGTAACAAGCTGAGATTAGGAGCACTCCCTTTAAGAGTGTGCTCCTAATCTCAGCTCGTTACCTGTATAAAAGACACCTGGGAGCCAGAAATCTTTCTGATTGAGAGGGGGTCAAATACTTATTTCCCTCATGAAAATGCAAATCAATTTATAAGATTTTTGACATGCGTTTTTCTGGATTTTTTGTTGTTGTTATTCTGTCTCTCACTGTACAAATAAACCTACCATTAAAATTATAGACTGATCATTTCTTTGTCAGTGGGCAAACGTACAAAATCAGCAGGGGATCAAATACTTTTTTCCCTCACTGTATACTGTATACTGCTCCAAAAAATAAAGGGAACACTTAAACAACGCAATGTAACTCCAAGTCAATCACACTTCTGTGAAATCAAACTGTCCACTTAGGAAGCAACACTGATTGACAATACATTTCACATGCTGTTGTGCAAATGGAATAGACAACAGGTGGAAATTATAGGCAATTAGCAAGACACCCCCAATAAAGGACTGGTTTTGCAGGTGGTGACCACAGACCACTTCTCAGTTCCTATGCTTCCTGGTAACTTTTGAATGCTGGCGGTGCTTTCTCTCTAGTGATAGCATGAGACAGAGTATACAACCCACACAAGTGGCTCAGGTAGTGCAGCTCATCCAGGATGGCACATCAATGCGAGCTGTGGCAAGAAGGTTTGCTGTGTCTGTCAGCGTAGTGTCCAGAGCATGGAGGCGCTACCAGGAGACAGGCCAGTACATCAGGAGACGTGGAGGAGGCCGTAGGAGGGCAACAACCCAGCAGCAGGACTGCTACCTCCACCTTTGTGCAAGGAGGAGCAGGAGGAGCACTGCCAGAGCCCTGCAAAATGACCTCCAGCAGGCCACAAATGTGCATGTGTCTGCTCAAACTGTCAGAAACAGACTCCATGAGGGTGGTATGAGGGCCCGAAGCCCACAGGTGGGGGTTGTGCTTACAGCCCAACACCGTGCAGGACGTTTGGCATTTGCCAGAGAACACCAAGATGAAAGCAGGTTCACACTGAGCACATGTGACAGACGTGACAGAGTCTGGAGACGCCGTGGAGAACGTTCTGCTGCCTGCAACATCCTCCAGCATGACCGGTTTGGCGGTGGGTCAGTCATGGTGTGGGGTGGCATTTCTTTGGGGGCCGCACAGCCCTCCATGTGCTCGCCAGAGGTAGCCTGACTGCCATTAGGTACTGAGATGAGATCCTCAGACCCCTTGTGAGACCATATGCTGGTGCGGTTGGCCCTGGGTTCCTCCTAATGCAAGACAATGCTAGACCTCATGTGGCTGGAGTGTCAGCAGTTCCTGCAAGAGGAAGGCATTGATGCTATGGGACTGGCCCGCCCGTTCCCCAGACCTGAATCCAATTGAGCACATCTGGGACATCATGTCTCGCTCCATCCACCAATGCCACGTTGCACCACAGAATGTCCAGGAGTTGGCGGATGCTTTAGTCCAGGTCTGGGAGGAGATCCCTCAGGAGACCATCCGCCACCTCATCAGGAGCATGCCCAGGCGTTGTAGGGAGGTCATACAGGCACGTGGAGGCCACACACACTACTGAGCCTCATTTTGACTTGTTTTAAGGACATTACATCAAAGTTGGATCAGCCTGTAGTGTGGTTTTCCACTTTAATTTTGAGGGTGACTCCAAATCCAGATCTCCATGGGTTGATCAATTTGATTTCCATTGATAATTTTTGTGTGATTTTGTTGTCAGCACATTCAACTATGTAAATAAAAAAGTATTTAATAAGATTATTTCATTCATTCAGATCTAGGATGTGTTATTTTAGTGTTCCCTTTATTTTTTTGAGCAGTGTATAAATATACAGTGCATTCGAGAAGTATTCAGACCCATTGACTTTTTCCACATTTTGTTACTTTACATACTTATTCTAAAATGGATTAAATTCGTTTTTTTTCCCTCATCAATCTATACACAATACCCCATAATGACAAAGTGAAAACAGTTTTTTTGAAATGTTTGCAAATGTATAAAAAAACAACAACTGAAAAACCTTATTTACCTAAGTATTCAAACCCTTTGCTATTAGACTCCAAATTGAGCTCAGGTGCATCCTGTTTGCATTGATCATCCTTGAGATGTTTCTACAACTTGATTGGAGTCCACCTGTGGTAAATTCAATTGATTTTACATGATTTGGAAAGGCACACACCTGTCTATATAAGGTCCCACAGTTACCAGTGCATGTCAGAGCAAAAACCAAGCCATGGCGTCGAAGGAATTGTCCGTAGAGCACGGAGACAGGATTGTGTCGAGGCACAGATCTGGGGAAGGATACCCAAAAAATCTGCAGCATTGAAGGTCCACAAGAACAATGTGGCCTCCAAATTTATATATATTTAAATGGCTTTTTATTTGAATTTCATGTAATGGACATACACAAAAAAGTCCAAATTGGTGAAGTGAAATGAAAATAATAACTTGTTTCAAAGAATTCTAAAAAATAAATCACGGAAAAGGGCTGCGTGCATATCTATTCACCCCCTTTGCTATGAAGCCCTTAAATAAGATCTGGTGAAACCAATTACCTTCAGAAGTCACATAATTAGTTAAATAAAGTCCACCTGTGTGCAATCTAAGTGTTACATGATCTGTCACATGATCTCAGTATTTATACACCTGTTCCGAAAGGCCCCAGAGTCTGCAACACCACTAAGCAAGAGGCACCACCAAGCAAGCGGCACCATGAAGACCAAGGAGCTCTCCAAACAGGTCAGGGACAAAGTTGTGGAGAAGTTCAGATCAGGGTTGGGTTATAAAAAAATATCTGAAACTTTGAACATCCCACAGAGCACCATTAAATCCATTATTTAAAAAAAATTGAAAAAATATGGCACCACAACAAACCTGCCAAGAGAGGGCCACCCCACCAAAACTCACGAACCAGGAAAGGAGGCCATTAATCAGAGAGACAACAAAGAGAACAAAGATAACCCTGAAGGAGCTGCAAAGCTCCACAGCGAAGAATGGAGTATCTGTCCATAGGACCACTTTAAGCCGTACACTCCACAGAGCTGGGCTTTACGGAAGAGTGGCCAGAAAAAAGCCATTGCTTAAAGAAAAAAATTAGCAAACACGTTTGGTGTTCGCCAAAAGCCATGTGGGAGACTCCCCAAACATATGGAAGAAGGCACTCTGGTCAGATGAGACTAAAATTGAGCTTTCTGGCCATCAAGGAAAACGCTATGTCTGGCGCAAACCCAACACCTCTCATTACCCCGAGGTGGCAGCATCATGCTGTGGGGATGTTTTTCATCGGCAGGGACTGGGAAACTGGTCAGAATTGAAGGAATGATGGATGGCACTAAATACAGGGAAATTCTTGAGGGAAACCTGTTTCAGTCTTCCAGAGATTTGAGACTGGGACAGAGGTTCCCCTTCCAGCAGGACAATGACCCTAAGCATAGTGCTAAAGCAACACTTGAGTGGTTTAAGGGGAAACATTTAAATGTCTTGGAATGGCCTAGTCAAAGCCCAGACCTCAATTCAATTGAGAATCTGTGGTATGTCTTAAAGATTGCTGTACACCAGCGGAACCCATCCAACTTGATCCCAGTGGCTAGATGTGCCAAGCTTATAGAGACGTACCCCAAGATACTTGCAGCTGTAGTTGGTGCAAAAGGTGGCTCTACAAAGTATTGACTTTGGGACGGGTGAATAGTTATATACGCTCAAGTTTTCCGTTTTTTTGTCTTATTTCTTGTTTGTTTCACAATAAAAAATATTTTGCATCTTCAAAGTGGTAGGCATGTTGTGTAAATCAAATGATACAACCCCCCAAAAATTCATTTTAATTCCAGGTTGTAAGGCAACAAAATAGGAAAAATGCCAAGGGGGGTGAATACTTTCGGAAGCCACTGTATCTCTCTCTCTCTCTCTCTCTCTCTCTCTCTCTCTCTCTCTCTCTATCTCTCTCTCTCTCTCTCTCTCTCTCTCTCTCTCTTTCTCTCTCTCTCTCTCTTGTATGATTTTTAAGTAATTAATTTGCATTTTATTGCATGACATAAGTATTTGATACATCAGAAAAGCAGAACTTAATATTTGCTACAGAAACCTTTGTTTGCAATTACAGAGATCATACATTTCCTGTAGGTCTTGACCAGGTTTGCACACACTGCAGCAGGGATTTTGGCCCACTCCTCCATACAGACCTTCTCCAGATCCTTCAGGATTCGGGGCTGTCGCTGGGCAATACGGACTTTCAGCTCCATCCAAAGATTTTCTATTGGGTTCAGGTCGGGAGACTGGCTAGGCCACTCCAGGACCTTGAGATGCTTCTTAGGGAGCCACTCCTTAGTTGCCCTGGCTGTGTGTTTCGGGTCGTTGTCATGCTGGAAGACCCAGCCACGACCTATCTTCAATGCTCTTACTGAGGGAAGGAGGTTGTTGGCCAAGATCTCGCGATATATGGCCCCATCCATCCTCCCCTCAATACGGTGCAGTCGTCCTGTCCCCTTTGCAGAAAAGCATCCCCAAAGAATTATGTTTTCACTTCCATGCTTCACGGTTGGGATGGTGTTCTTGGGGTTATACTCATCCTTCTTCTTCCTCCAAACACGGCGAGTGGAGTTTAGACCAAAAAGCTCTATTTTTGTCTCATCAGACCACATGAACTTCTC
Source organism: Coregonus clupeaformis (assembly GCF_020615455.1). Classification (NCBI taxonomy): domain Eukaryota; kingdom Metazoa; phylum Chordata; class Actinopteri; order Salmoniformes; family Salmonidae; genus Coregonus; species Coregonus clupeaformis. Next base: position 1,099,281 of record NC_059198.1, on the reverse strand, counting down.
CCATTCCTCCTCTGGATCATCCAGATGGTCATTAGCAAACTTCAGACGGGCCTGGACATGCGCTGGCTTGAGCAGGGGGACCTTGCGTGCGCTGCAGGATTTTAATCCATGACGCCGTAGTGTGTTACTAATGGTTTTCTTTGAGACTGTGGTCCCAGCTCTCTTCAGGTCATTGACCAGGTCCTGCCGTGTAGTTCTGGGCTGATCCCTCACCTTCCTCATGACCATTGATGCCCCACGAGGTGAGATCTTGCATGGAGCCCCAGACCGAGGGTGATTGACCGTCATCTTGAACTTCTTCCATTTTCTAATAATTGCGCCAACAGTTGTTGCCTTCTCACCAAGCTGCTTGCCTATTGTCCTGTAGCCCATCCCAGCCTTGTGCAGGTCTACAATTTTAACCCTGATGTCCTTACACAGCTCTCTGGTCTTGGCCATTGTGGAGAGGTTGGAGTCTGTTTGATTGAGTGTGTGGACAGGTGTCTTTTATACAGGTAACGAGTTCAAACAGGTGCAGTTAATACAGGTAATGAGTGGAAAACAGGAGGGCTTCTTAAAGAAAAACTAACAGGGATGTAGCTCAGTTGGTAGAGCATGGTGTTTGCAACGCCAGGTTTGTGGGTTCGATAAAATAATGTATGCACTAACTGTAAGTCGCTCTGGATAAGAGCGTCTGCTAAATGACTAAAATGTAAAATGTAATGTAAATGTCTGTGAGAGCCGGAATTCTTACTGGTTGGTAGGTGATCAAATACTTATGTCATGCAATAAAATGCAAATTAATTACTTAAAAATCATACAATGTGATTTTCTGGATTTAGTCTCTCACAGTTGAAGTGTACCTATGATACAAATTACAGACCTCTACATGCTTTGTAAGTAGGAAAACCTGCAAAATCGGCAGTGTATCAAATACTTGTTCTATATCGTGGAGCTCCGCCCCATAGGGGAGCTCTGCTCCTAATGGTTTACCCTCTGCCCTAAGGCAGCAGCAGCCTGAGACAAAATTATGCACACACCTACAGCCAATAGGAGTACAGGTGTCCCTATAAGAGGGGACGCTTCCCCTCAATCAGCCTCCCTTTTTCTTCAGCGACTGGACTAGACTGAAGAAGCCAAGAAGAGACGAAGAGAAGACTCAGGACGAAGATAACGCCGTCGATTTTCCAGATCATCGACGTCGTCCTACAATGAGCACACCAAGCTTATCCATAGGGTAAGTATTTAACAAAAGCTCTTTTCAGAGCTCAATGTCGCTGTTCCCCTTGGCGGCTGTCGACCCCCCCGACATATGTTTCGTGGGTTGAGGGACACAGCACGCCAGGGACAGCTTCATTAATCCCCCACTATGCGCCTGCTGCGCCTCCTTTTGAAGGAGTGGAAGCAGCGTTGGGCATTTTTAGGGAGGATATCCCTCTTGAGGATGTGCTATCAGTGTTAGTCTCAGCTTCTGAGGCATCATCTGTAGGCGCTGACTCAGGAGATGACAGGGCTATTGGGGAAGAAATGAATATTCTATTGGAACAATTCAATACACTGACCCAGATGTTTAACACCCCTTTTCCTTCGGGGAAATTGTGAGGTCATTACATCCCTGGATGATGACGCCACAGCCTCTCTGTGCCTGAATTCTAAGGTCTCATTGAGTGGGCTGCTAAACAGCGGGAGATTAAGCTGCCCCCCATTCCCTCCAACCCGGAAGTGGATATGAGGAAGGGCGGCCGTTACTCCGCTACAGCTTGGCGTCAGACGGCGGCCTCCAGCAGCAAGGGAGCGGGCCTCGCCCCCCTGCAGCGCCAGCGGTGCCGGCGAGAGAGGTCATTAAAGCGTCATCCTGGCATCACCCGAAGGGCGGCCAGAAGAGACGCCGTTTATGACAGGCGAGGGGGAGAGAACGGAAGACGGCACAGCGCCTGCTGTGACCGAGCCCACTGTCCCCCCCACTCTACCGTTGAGTGTATGGAGGAGAATGTTTTTGTTGATGTGTGTAATAAAGAGTTGGCTCTACTTGACACTGTCAAAAAGAGCCCCTTTTCCATAATACATCCGAGAGCGTTCGACCTTCCTCACTCTCGCTCTCTCTCTTACCACTATGAGTGCAGCTCAGCCCACCATGGTGCGTTGCTGAATGCACACATAAGGCAGGTATATAAAAGGTATTAAGTGTACCTTATAAAGACCTCACTTTACAAACTCCTAGGAGTGCTGTAGTGAGTGTCTCACATAGCAGGCTGCAGTCTCAGCCAGATAATGGCATGATGACGCGACCGCTATTCGGGACGGCGCTCTGTTTCAGGCTAACGCCTCAGTCAGTGCAGTTCAGACCCGTGCTGCGTTCACGGAGGGCCTGATTACTACGGTTACGGGCGTAACCAACGTATCGGTGCCCCCGTTTCTCTCAGAACGCGCTGATAATAACCACATTGGGGATGGCGAACTATCACAGACTAAGGTCTCTGTTAGTACGACCCAGACCCATGCTGCGTTCAGGAAGGGCCCGATTACCACGGTCACGAAGGTGCCCAGTGTATCGGCGCCCCCACCTTTTTCTGAACGCGCCCAGGCTCACCACACTGAGTGTAGTTCAGCCCACCAGAGGTGCAGAGCTGAACGCACACAGGAGGTGAAAGGAGGAATAATACCTAGACGCCGTCTTGGTTTATCTCAAAGAGACCTCACATTACAGACTCCAAGGAGTACTGTAGTGAGTGCCTCTCATAGCAGGCTGCAGTCTCAGTCAGGAGACATGATGACGCAGCCGCTAGTTGGGGATGGCGCACTATCGCAGACTAAGGTCTCGGTTAGTGCGATTCAGACCCATGCTGCGTTCACGGAGGGCCCGATTACCACGGTGACGAAGGTTCCCAGTGTATTGGCGCCCCCACTTCTTTCTGAACGCGCTAATACTCACCACACTGAGCGTAGTTCAGCCCACCAGAGGTGCAGAGCTGAACGCACACAGGAAGTGAAGGGAGGAAAGATACCAAGACACCGTCTTGGCTTATCTCAAAGAGACCTCACATTACAGACCCCAAGGAGTACTGTAGTGAGTGTCTCTCATAGCAGGCTGCAGTCTCAGTCAGGAGACATGATGACGCAGCCGCTATTTGGGGATGGCGCACTATCGCAGACTAAGGTCTCGGTTAGTACGAGCCAGACCCATGCTGCGTTCACGGAGGGCCCGATTACCGCGGTCACCAAGGTGCCCAGAGTATCGGCGCCCCAGGCATCGTAACACAGCAGCTATCTGGGGACGGCGCATTATCGCAGACCAAGGTCTCGGTTAATGCGATTCAGACCCATGCTACGTTCACGGAGAGCAGGATTACTAGCGTTATGGGTATAACCAAAGTATCAGCTCCCCTGACAGAACGAGCCAGTACTCACCACACTGAGCGTGAATCAACCCACCAGGGGTGCAGAGTTGAACACACACAGAAGGTGAAAGTTAAGAAGGTATCAAGGCGCCGCCTTGTTTTACCTCATAGAGACCTCATACTACAGACTTCTAGGAGTACTGTAGTGAAGGGCTCTGATAGCGAATTGCAGTCACCTAAGATGACGCAATCGCTCACTGGGGGTGGTGCCCTGCCGCAGGCTGTGGCCTCGGTCAGCGCAATTCAGACCCGCGATGCGTTCAAGGAGGGCAGCAATACGACGGTTACGGGTTTAACCGACGTCCCTACTCCTCTTTCTTTCTCAGAACGCATTTCCTCTCCCTTTCACAGGAGGCCCACCTTGGGCTGTTCCACCACTTCAATGTTGGGGAACAGTGGCGGTAAGGGCCATAGAGGAATACAGGTCCTTCCTACTGGATGCACCACAGATTCGCGCCCAGCCACTTTCTCTGCATTGCTGGCTGTGGCGAAGAGCAAAGGAACAAAGGGCTATATTCGCCTTATTTCCTAGTGCCCAAAAAGACGGGGGGAGTGAGGCCGATTTTGGATTTACGCATTCTCAACGAGAGCATAACCAAACGGCCCTTCCGAATGCTAACGACAAAACGTCTGCTGGAATGTGTCCAGAGAGGGGACTTTTGTACGAGCATAGACCTAAAGGACGCGTACTTTCATGTGCCGGTTCAGCCGCGTCACAGGAAGTTTCTGCGGTTCGCCTTTCAAGGGGTGGCGTACGAATACACGAGAATGCCATTTGGGTACGCCCTGGCACCTCGCACATTTTCCAAGTGTGTGGAGGCGGCATTGGAACCGTTGCGTCGTCAGGGAATACGGCTACTAGCCTACCTGGACGACCTACTGATTCTCGCCCCGTCAGCAGAGCTGGCGATCACTCACACAACACAGACAGTGATGCATCTCACAAGTCTGGGGTTTGCTGTGAATTGGAAAAAGAGCGCGCCCTGGCCCACTCATCAGATTGTCTACCTGGGGATACAGCTAGACACTGTGAGGATGAGGGCTCGAATTTCGGACCCCCGAAGGGTAGCCTTGTTGCTAGCCCTAAGGAAGTGTCGTCCGAATCACACGGTGACGGCGCTGTCGATCATGTCACTTTTGGGTCTCATGTCGTCAGCCCACTCTGTGGTTCTGCTGGGACTCCGGCACATGCGCAGGACGCAGTGATGGTTCGCCCAACTAAGACTAGACCCATTGCGTCAACGTCATCAGTTGGTGGTGGTTCCCCTCTCGCTCAGTGCAGACCTAAACTATTGGAGAAACTCGCGCGTTCTCACGCACGGAGTCCCGATAGGAAAGGTGTCCTCTCACATCCCAGTATTCACGGATGCGTCCCTGACGGGATGGGGAGGGACATGTCAGACACAAGCGATAGGAGGTGTGTGGCCTCAATCAGGTCGTCACATCAACCTCCTGGAGTTGGAAACGGTTCGACTGGTTCTGACCCACTTCGCGTCTACCCTTCGGGGTCACGATGTGCTGGTCTGGTCAGACAACCGGACCACAGTAGCCCACATAAATCGCCAGGGAGGAGTCAGGTCTCCTGCTCTCCATCGGGCGGCAGAGGAATTGTGGCTGTGGGCTCACGAGCACCTTCGCTCATTGAGAGCAGCACACATTCCGGGCTACTTGAACGTAGGAGCAGACCTCATGTCAAGAGGGGGTCCTCGAGACGACGAGTGGTGTCTGCATCCAGACATTGTTCTCCAGATTTGGGAACAATTCGGGAGAGCCGAGGTGGACCTATTCGCGTCACGCGTGAACGCGCAATGTCCTCTGTGGTTCTCTCTGAGGGAACAGGACGAACCGCCACTGGGAAGGAACGCCTTTGCGCACCAACCGTGGCCGAGAGTTCTCCTGTATGCATTCCCTACGCTGTCCTGCATTCTCCCACTGCTAGCCAGGGTGAGGTCAGGGGGCTGTCAGTGATACTGATAGCGCCCGATCGCCCGGGGGCTCTGTGGTTTGCGGAGATGAGTCAGATGTTGATAGCGCCACCTTGGCCAATTCCACATCGACGGGACGCGTTGTCTCAGGCGGCTGGCACGATAGGGAAATTGCCCATAATCGGCCAACCACTGAAGGCCTGGCTGCTGAGAGGGACAGGCTAGAGCGCCGTGGGTTATCTGATGCAGTGATCAGGACCATACAGGGTTCACGTGCCAGTTCCACTTCTAAGATGTATGCCAGTAGATTGAACGTGTTTTCACGATGGTGTGTCACACAAAGTGTGGACCCCATGAGCTGTCAGGTGGAGAGTATTCTCTCTTTTCTGCAGCTCATGTTTGATAAGCAAAATCGCCTGCCACGATTAGAGTGTTTGCAGCAGCGATTTCAGCTTGTCATGAGGGTTTTGGCAGAGACAATGTCTTTAGTCACCCTCTAGTGAAACGCTTCCTATTAGGAACGCGGCGACTTAGGCCAACACCTAGAGTCACGCTTCCTCAGTGGGATTTGGCTTTGGTACTCGAAGCGCTATGTAAGTCGCAGTTCGAGCCATTGAATCAAATACCCCTCAAGATGCTGTCTATCAAGACAGCACTGTTGCTCGCTTTGACTACAGCTAAGCGGGTCAGTGATTTGTGTGCTCTTTCGACGAGACCTGACTGCCTGGCCATCAATGGTGACCTGAGCAGAGCAGTGTTATGTCCTAACCCGGCATTTGTGCCGAAGGTTATTAAGAGTTCATATAGGTCACAGACCGTGGAGCTGTGGGCTTTTTCTCCTCCTCCTCATAGAGAGAGGAGTGAGGAAATGCTCCATCGCCTGTGCCCGGTACGCACTTTGGCGAGTTACGTCGAGCGCACAGCAGCGATTAGGTCATCGCCTCAGTTGTTTGTGTGTCACGGTGCGGCTGCACTAGGTAGACCACTTTCAAAACAGAGGCTGTCTCACTGGCTTTGTGAAGGCATTGAGACAGCTTATGAGGTAGCAGGGCGGCAATTGCCTCAGGGTATCAGAGTTCACTCCACTCGTGGAGTAGCGGCTTCTACTGCCCTTTTCAGAGGAACGGGAGTAGAGGATATCTGTAGAGCAGCATCCTGGTCGACGCCGTCTCCATTTATCCGTTTCTATCTCTTAGATATGTCTTCCAATTCTCTGGCTCGATCTGTACTCAGCGTGGCTGAAGGGAGATCTTGAGCAAGAAGGAGAGGAGAAGCAGGACTGTGGACACAGGTTTCCATCAGGTCCGCTTTGGTTAGGAAGACGTGTTTTTGACAGATGTGTTTTCTAACTCTTTGGCTCGGTCTGTACTCAGCATAGCTGAAGGGAGATCTGGAGCTAGGAAGAGAGGGAAAAGCAGGACTATGGACTGGGTTTCCATCAGGTCCGCTTTGGATAAGAAAACATATTTTGTGGCATGAATCCTGACTGACAGGCTCAGTACAGTAGAGGCATGCGTGGATTAACAGAATATGAGGTCATCTATCTGCTCGTTCAGTTAGTATGACTCATGTTTTTGTTCCTGCCCACTAATCTCTGGGATTCCATTGAGTGAGTGAGGCGGTCTACCGCGTTCATAATGTAGAGTGACATTTGATGTCATTCCATTAGTGGTCGGTAGTGTTTTCACGGGATATTGAGGCACATCTATCTGCTAGTACAGATTAGTATGGCTTCTATTCTGGTGATCTGCCCACTAGTCATTGGCATTGCCATTGGACTAGGTGGGGCGGGTCTTTTAACCGATGACGCGGTATATTGTGACGCCCGTAGGGTTTTTAGTTGCAGTACTGCGGGACTCGGTTACAGCCATTGCTGGGCCTGACTTTCGTTTTGATGGGAAGTGTTAGGCTCGGCAGGGAGTACATTTTGGGAGCGCTACGCTCCGCCTTAAACCATTAGGAGCAGAGCTCCCCTATGGGGCGGAGCTCCACGATATAGAACGATTAGTTACCGGAGTGTAACTCCAGTTCTATGAGTGGAGCGGAGCCCCATAGGACTTAAGGCCCTGCCGACCCTCTCTAGTCTCGCTGAAGAAAAATATCTCGGGAGGCTGATTGAGGGGAAGCGTCCCCTCTTATAGGGACACCTGTACTCCTATTGGCTGTAGGTGTGTGCATAATTTTGTATCAGGCTGCTGCTGCCTTAGGGCAGAGGGTAAACAATTAGGAGCAGAGCTCCCCTATGGGGCTCCGCTCCACTCATAGAACTGGAGTTACACTCCGGTAACTAATCGTTCTCCCCACTGTATATATATGTGTTTGTGTGTATGCACGCAAATCAATAGAATGTATGCTTCCATTACAGGCTTATCAGGCTACCTCATTGTCACTCTCATTTTGGAATGTATGGAGTGTTAATGTAATGTGCTCTCTGGCAGACAGACAGCGTTCCATAGACTGTAGCCTACAAGGAAGCGGTAAATATGCAGCTGTTCCTAATTACTGTTTCTAGAACATGCGTGCATGCCATGATAGAGTTCCTTAATGTTTTATGACAACCAGGGGAATACTTAAAAAATGCCATTCCTACTTTGCTGATGAACAACTACAAGGAAATGTAATCCCCCAAGGCCACAATGAAAACAAATGAAATCATTATGGGTGTTAATTATTGTACATTGTTGACGGCATCACAATTCATTGCTTATATAATATTATACGTATTATCTAATTGCTCTTCACTTTATGTATACCCATATATCCAATATGTAGACAATGTAGATGTTCAGATAGACAGTTTCTCACAAAAGTCAGTTTCTCACAAAATGTACAATTAAGTAGGCTATGATATTCTATTCTATTCTATTCTATTCTGGAGCACCTAAACATTTCCAATACCTTCTTCCCTCACTATTTTTCGTCCTCCAAAGGAAAGAAAAAAAACCTTCACGGCAGTGGCTAAGGAATGCGAGACAGGAATGCTGTTGAGTTACTATAAAGGGAGTTTGATCACCGAAAACAATGTCTTTGTGTTTTCATCCAGGGCTCTAGTCACGCAATGCTGTGTGTGCAATCCACCGACAACTTTTTAACCCGGCACACAAGAAAGCGATCAAGTACCTGCAATTGACAGAATCGCGTGCAATTCAGGTACTCCAGGATTGCTCTGGTTTGGAAAGGCGTGCAGACAGGGCATGTAGGAAAATCTGTACCAGATCTTTTTTTCAGTAGCTCCCGTTGAAATGTTTCTATTCTCATTTATTATGGACACTTAAGGATGCTTAGAATAAGTGTTGGTAACGCTTTATAATTTACATTTACATTTTAGTCGTTTAGCAGACGCTCTTATCCAGAGCGACTTACAGTTAGTGAGTGCATACATAAAAAAAAAAATCATACTGGCCCCCCGTGGGAATCGAACCCACAACCCTGGCGTTGCAAACGCCATGCTCTACCAACAGACTACATCCCTGCCGGCCATTCCCTCGCCTACGCTGGACGACGCTGGGCCAATTGTGCGCCGCCCCATGGGTCTCCCGGTCGCGGCCAGCTACGACAGAGACCACTGCGCCACTCGGGAGGTATAATAATAGAATTTAATGAGGAAGCCATTATAAATGCTTATTACATTTTTATTTTTCTATTATTAGTTTATAAATATCATAACACTAATTCATGAAATGTATTATAAAGTGTTACCAAAATTACAAATTGTCCCCCGCCCCCCAACTCCCTTCCTCCATATCAGTTGTTGTCATTGTTCATTTACAAGCCTCACTTTCAAAGCAGGCTACATAATAGAAATTGCTAGATGAGTACAAGCAGTAGTTGTAGTCTCTGTGTTGGGCATTTGGACACAGTCAGTGATCATTACCCTACACAACACTTCTGGAAGAAAAACACAACAGTTAAAGTAGCTATAGTTCTTATTCATTATGATCTAAAAGGCAAAACTGATCCTATATCAGCACTTCATATATCATTTTCCATGAGGGGGAAATACAGCCCTTTAACCATTCCCATGGAATCCATTCCTTATTTTCCAGCATTAGAACTTCTGATTCCAGAAATAAAAGCTATATCCTGGAGGTGGTTAAGACATTAAAGTAGGTAGTGAGGTAACTAAGGAAGACAAGCGGTTCATTCATGGGAAGGTGATTCAAGGCACCGACAACCCTCATATATTCCTGGAACGACAGCAGATCACTATTACTCACTCTACTGACCTTAGGCGCACACACGCTAGGCTATGTCACATGCTAGGCTATGTCACAACAATATGTCCCTTCAGATTGAGGAGTGGAGCTGGTCTGGAGTAGCCATGAATTCACTTTTTATAATTGAATGTTAAATGGGAGATTCCTTGCTAATTATTTACGTCAAATTGTGTCTTTAATGTTGGCTGTATTGTTCATATACCACATGTATCCTTATAGTTTTAGGCAAACAATATTTTGCTCATGGGTATATACAGTATCTTGCTCATCCAAATAGGTCATTTCTGAACCATATAGTAGGCTATACATTTGGCTGAAGACCATCCCCAGATAGCTTCTTTAAACGCTAAAACATGAAAATTAAAGGGGAAAACAATACTTTACCAGTGTGTAACAAAGTGAGTGCATGCATTAATAATGTCAACATTAAAGGTATCATCTACTCTTCTTTTCATTATCCTATTGCTTGGATCTATGATTTCACCCTAAATATGTTTGTGGTTAATAACAATTATAGGCTTATGTGAAAGTATATTTATGTAGCTAGCTTTAAGTCACACTTCACAGACGTGGTATCAAACAACTAAAAGTTTTACACTACATTTCCCATCAAGCTTTGCTTCCCTACGTCAGGTAAAGCCTGGCATGCAGTGTGCTGTACTACGCTAAGCATGGTTTAGTGCAGCTTCGGCTCTCGGGGAGGACGCTTGATGCGTGTGTGTGGATGAAGAACGGTCGCGATCCCAAGCAGCGAACCCGCCAGTGTGCTGTGTTTCTGCTCAGGATATTACTTATCACTCAGGATTATAAGGACGTCACATTTAGAATTGATCATATGGATTTGTCTGTTGCCTTCATCACTGGAGCATTTTGAAACCGTTCTTCTCAGGACGCGCGCATAGAGAGGATTCATCTCTCCAATTAGTGGAGCCTGGAGAGAAGTAGTAGGCTACACATGAGGCAATTGTTGTTATTTTTTAAACTGGAATTTATTAGCATACAAAGTTTTTCTGGATTCAATACAACCTTTATTGATTGTTCTACTGGATAGCCTGCTGTGTCATGTTGTCTTTTATGCGGAATGTATGTCAAGCTAGAGCGTTCGCATTGACACCCAACTCCAGGACAAGAGAGGTCCGGTGCAGGGACTCCTATGGTCGGACACAGACACACCGGTCAATGGGTCTTTTGAGGATAGCCTATTTGCAGTGACCGATGGCTGAAGTTCAGCGGTTACCAATGGAAATAATACGCACAATGCTGGATCACTACGATATTGGATGATTTGCAGGATGGTTTGAACAGTGCAATGGGATTGGATAGGATATTTTTGTGGTGCATTTTTGGGGAATTGGTACCCATATTTTGGATGTCTACGCGGAATGGATTATCCCATTACGCACTCCCAAATGGATTATTACATGACAGGTACAGTGGAATTCTTAGTCCTCTTTTTTGCTGTTCGGGTATTTCAAACGTTTTACAATTTTAGCTCAGTATAGTGTTTCCTAGTGTAACGTTGTGGGGAAAGCTCAGAGACCGTATGGAATAACATGGTATCTTGTAATGCAGGAGTTGATACCGAATGTCATGGGATGTTTGATAGATACTATGTAAGGAGGCTTTGATTGTTGATAACTTTTCCTAACATCTCCTATAGTTCACCTGTTCGTTGTTCCTCTGGATAGGCTACACCCGCCCAGTTATTTTTTAGCTGAATGCTCGCAGCCAGCGCGCGCCAAGCATGCCAAGTCTCCATGCAAATGCCTCTGTGACTGACGTTACGCCTGTATGTAACACATATTACAAATGGTTTGCAGTGTCGTATAATTGATAAGAGCAATATATCTTTGAAGCCCCCTTGAGTTGAAACCCTGTCATGAGCGAGTGTTCAAGTGCTTAACTTGAATTTTCTCACAGCGTTTGACCCATGCACCTGCGCTCGAGGTGCGTGCCACTACCCAGGTGTGCTATGATTTAAGACCCCCCCCCCCCCATAAAAAATTTAATAATAATAATAATAATAATAATAATAATGGAAAGAGCAGGTGTTGTTAATGTTTTGTGCACTCAGTGTATATCTCTAAGGGTTTATTGTGTGCCAGCGAGGCTTGTCACATTTACATTTACATTTTAGTCATTTAGCAGACGCTCTTATCCAGAGCGACTTACAGTTAGTGAGTGCATACATTTTACATACTGCCTGTCACCTTTCCCATATCACTCTACTCAGCTGTGACTAAATAACTTGGAGTGGTTGCTATGACACAGGGAAGCCTTTCAATGTAACTGTCATCATACATGCTAATTCTGTCATGCAGACGATTTAGGCCTACACATGCAATGGGTAAAAATTGGTAATTGCATGGTTACAGACTATGTGAAATGTAGTCTATTCATTCTCCTTCATATGTATATCACCTGCTGTGGTCCAATTATTTCAAACATTTGATTTGGGATTAAGTGGTCACCATACCAAAATATTGGTCTCACTTTTCCCCATTGTCATTTAGGACATTGTGAGATAAATGCTGTTTTGTGTGTGTGCCTGTTTACATGTTGATAGCCAGTGAACCTTATCTGTGGTTGAAGCACTGTGTTTCCTCTGTAGATCTGTGTGTCCCATGGACTTCTGACCAGTAGGCTACAGCTTGATAACTGGATACAATGTTTACCATGGTGTACTGCAGTACTTCTGCCAATGAGGAGAAATGCTCACAACTCATTATGAGCAACTCCTGAGTCCTCTGTGTCACTTCGAATGGTTTGTCATTTCAAAGCTGTTAAGTCTCTTTATTCTACGTCTCTGGGAGCTCTGGGTTGCACATAAAGTACATGGGTTAAGACAGTCTCTCTTTCTTTCTCGCTTTCTCTCTTTCTCTCTCTCTCTCTCTCTCTCTCTCTCTCTCTCTCTCTCTCTCTCTCTCTCTCTCTCTCTCTCTCTCTCTCTCTCTCTCTCTCTCTCTCTCTCTCTCTCTCTCTCTCTCTCTCTCTCTCTCTCTCTCTCTCTCTCTCTCTCTCTCTCTCTCTCTCTCTCTCTCTCTCTCTCTCTCTAGACACCTCCTCAGTCCTTAAGAAGCATCTCCTCTCCTAACCCCTCCACCCCTCCATCCCGCTCCTTCTCCACCTCCAGCAGTAAATAATTCAGTCTATTGTTGAGGTCCGGGGACAGAGACCCTACTATATGCCTGCCTGTATACACCATAGAGGGCAGAGCATCCCCCCCCCCCCCCCCCGCACCCGCACCCCTACCCCTCCAACCCCCTGCAACCCCTCCCCCATTAAAATCTTCCCCAAACAAGACCCCCTTTCTCCTCTGAAGAGGGACCCTCTGTCCAACACCAAGTGACTCTCATGGAGGCCATTGACGGTGGGACACTTGCCTCCACAAAAGGAGCTGGAGTGTCAAATAAACTCAGTCAGAGCCCCCGACACACAATCATTCCTTTATCAGGTCACCCCGAGAGGGACACAGAGACAGACTTTGTGTCAACGAGCAGCCTTGACAAAACACTGGGTTTTTTATTGTAGTTTTTATTCCGCTCCCTTCTTCCCTTGAGCCTCTTCTTCTTCCGGGAGTAATGTGTGTCTGTGCTCTGTTTACTTGACCCCTCTCGCTCCCAGCATCTGTCCTGCACACAGCTAGGCTGACATTTACATTTACATTTTAGTCATTTTAGCAGACGCTCTTATCCAGAGCGACTTACAGGAGCAATCAGGGTTAAGTGCATTGCTCAAGGGCACATCGACAGATGTTTCGCCTAGTCGACTCGGGCATTAGAACCAGCGACCTTTCGGTTACTGGCACAACGCTCTTAACCACTAAGCTACCTGCCGCCAGGTCTGACCTGGACCCGTGTGGTGCTGGCCTGGAGAGGTACACTGTCTGCCCAGAAAACAGAGCCCAACACACCACACTCCACATACAGGCCTGCCTGTCACAACTCAAAGCAAGCAGTACATTTCAGGAAATCATATTTTGGGTTGTTGAGTTTCTTTCATTTTTTGGACTCGGCCTATAGCTGCTTAAAATGAGTCTGAAAGCAGTAAAGGAGGAATTAGCTTTCTTGCAGAGTTGAAGGAGTTGGCTGCAGTGTCATACGATAGGCTTGTGGTGAACCACAGCGGGGAGATGCATACACAACAGGGACAGACTCAGTTAAGAAGTCTACATTTACTTCAGTGATGTTTTCCTACAAGTCATTCTCTCATTACAGAAAGTCTGAGGTATTTTGGCAATGCAACCTCCAAGGCAAATGGAGACATTTGCAATAACTGCAGGCAACAGAGGTTATGGAGTGTGTTGCCCTTTTAATTATTGAGTTTATTGTCCATTAACTTATGGAGTGTGTTGCCCTTTTAATTATGAAGTGTGGCGTTGTCTGTAGATTTTGCTGTATTTTTTTTGGCCTCATTGCAAAGCCTAACCCTGTAAATAGGATCAACAGTTGTAGCATGGCAATCTCTAGACATACAGTGTCCATCTATAACACTGCTGTGAGGGATTTGTACACAAAATACTGACATATTATTTTCCACCACACACTGAAACATTGATAGGACAAGAAAACACTCACAGTAATTTTAACACTTGCTTTGGCAGAACGGACCGACACTCCACTGTAGCAGTCCTTTGTAGCTAGTGTTTCTGTAGCATTTGTCTTGTTCTGTATGTAAAAGCCTTTGATGCGCTGCAGTCATGGAACATTACCTCAGCTCGCACTATACTCAGGGAACATTCAGACAACAGGGAGTTGTGTACTCTGTACTCTACTCACAGACCTGTATCTGCCTTAGTGACAAAGTCAGTGTCAGGGTCTGTATTCACAAAGCATCTCAAAGAATGAGTGCTGATCTAGGATCAGGTCCCACCTGTCCATATAATCTTATTCAGAGGAGTAGCACCTACTCTGAGACACTTTGTAGATATGGGCCCAGACAGGCCTGCAGGACGGAGTGTGATAGTCCTATAATACTGAGGGAACATTCAGACAACATTGCTGCCCTGGCCCTAGTTTACCCTCTTGTACCTGCCTCAATGACAGAGACAGAGCCAGACAATTGCTCCAGGCAGGACCCGAAGCCTGCTAAATAATACAGGCCTGCAGGAGGGACTGTGATAGTCCTACAACACTTAGGGAACATTCAGACAACGTTAGGAACCATTGGCCGTGTGTACTCTACTCACAGAGCTGTACGTGTGTCAGTGACAAAATCAGTGCACCAGGACCTGAAGTGTGCTAGCTTCTCTAATACAGGCCTGCAGCAGGAGGAGTGTGATAGTCCCCGTGCAGAATGGTGTTTAAAGGTAAACAGATCATGTTGCTGCGGTGGAGCGTGTTAATGGTGTGTTTATAGGCTTAGGCTGAGTGGTGATTTATCATGTCCAAACTGACTAAAGGTTCACCTCGGGTAGTGGGCTGCACAGTCTCTGGTCTGCTAACATGGGGTGTGTGTGTGTGTGTGCGTGTGTGTGTGTGTGTGTGTGCAGGTGGCACCCTGGTGTACATGACCTCCAAGTGAACTTGAGAGTGGATGATGTCATGACCTTTTGAAATGACTGAAGCTAAATTAATTATCAATTATTCATTTATTACATAATTGCATATGTTCATAGTAAATGTGTGGTTTGTACATCTTGACTTAATCTAAAGAGGGGACACTGGTTTGCCATGGACTGTGGAAACTAACTAATACATTTATTCCCATTGACATCATCAACCATACCAGAAACAACTGTCCCATGACTTTTCAAAAACCTCTTTGTCTGTGTGTGTGTGTGTGTGTGTTTGTGTGTGTGTTTAGAATGGCTCTAAAGTTGGTGCTGACCAGGGGAACTGTCACTTATTAGTGGTGCTGGAACAATGGGGAGCTTGTCTCTGGGGTGGGAGGGGGCCGGTATTGGAGGGGGCCGGTGGAGGGGACCAGTCAGAGCCAGGGGAGCCAGGGGAGGGTGGCCTGAGATTGGGCAGCCCAGCTCCCAGCTCCCTCCGACCAAGAACAAGCCCCTGTCTGATGGAGGGAACTGCTGACCCTTCCTGAGCAAAATGGCACCTTTGTTCGGAGGTGTATATGTTTGTGTGTGAGAGGGGAAGTTTGTGTGTCTGTGTGTGTGTCTGTGTGTCTGTTTGTGTGTGTGTTTGTGTGTGTCTGTGTGTGTGTGTGTGTGTCTGTGTGTGTGTCTGTGTGTGAGTGTGAGTGAGTGAGTGAGTGAGTGAGTGAGTGAGTGAGTGAGTGAGTGAGTGAGTGAGTGAGTGAGTGAGTGGGAGGGAGGGAGGGAGGGAGGGAGAGAGAAAGTGTGTTTCTGTGTGTCTGAGTTTACGCAAGAGGGTTTTTCTCAGCGCTTTGGTGATTTTTCCTCCATTTGTGATTCTCTCCTGTTAACTGTCCTGTTAGCTGTGCTATTAGCTGTCCTGTTAGCAGTCCTGTTAGCTGTCCTGTTAGCAGTCATATTAGCTGTCCTATTAGCTGTCCTGTTAGCTGTCCTATTAGCTGTCCTGTTAGCTGTCCTGTTAGCAGTCCTATTAGCTGTCCTATTAGCTGTCCTGTTAGCTGTCCTATTAGCTGTCCTGTTAGCAGTCCTGTTAGCTGTCCTATTAGCTGTCTTATTAGCTGTCCTGTTAGCTGTCCTATTAGCTGTCCTATTAGCTGTCCTATTAGCTGTCCTGTTAGCTGTCCTATTAGCTGTCCTATTAGCTGTCCTATTAGCTGTCCTGTTAGCTGTCCTGTTAGCTGAGTAGGATAGTAAGAGTACAGTAGGACTGTTGTATTGACTTACTTTGTGTTTGCTGTATTGCTGTGATTAGTCAGCTCAGCCTCTGGCTCAGGGTTGGGTTCTGTTCTAGTAGTTTATTGTAAGGCTGTGGTTTGTCCAGTTGGCTGGTCTGGTGAGAACATCTAAGACCCACCTTTCCCAATGGAACACATACAATCACAGATTGTAATACCACTCTGCAGCATCATCCAGGCTACCACATCAGATCACACCACATCACATCAGTCCACACCACACCACACCACAGCACATCACACCATAACGCACCACATCACATCACATCAGTCCACACCACATCACATCAGTACACACCACATCACATCAGTCCACACCACATCACATCAGTCCACACTGCACCACATCACACCACATCACACCACACCACATCACATAACACCACATCACACCACATCACACCATACTAGACCACAACAGTGGGCTCATCTAAGGCTGCCCCTACCCCTGCATTTACCTTGGCTCGTTCGCAGATTTTGAGAGGAAGTTTGCCCCACGGGGCTACCATCACCCATTGTCCTCTCCCCTCTAATGTTAGCCTATGACCACCCATTGTCCTCTCCCCTCGAATGTTATTCAACCACCACCCATTGTCCTCTCCCCTCTAATGTTGTTTTCAAGAAGTTGTTTTCAAGTCCATGTGTGGTCATTCAAGCTTTACCTTTAGTCTCCTTTGACCAATCTGAACACCACACCACTCTTACAGGACGACTACAGCCATCAGCATCAGACCAGGGACCACTCTTACAGGACGGCTACAGCCATCAGCATCAGACCAGGGACCACTCTTACAGGACGGCTACAGCCATCAGCATCAGACCAGGGACCACTCTTACAGGACGGCTACAGCCATCAGCATCAGACCAGGGACCACTCTTACAGGACGACTACAGCCATCAGCATCAGACCAGGGACCACTCTTACAGGACGGCTACAGCCATCAGCATCAGACCAGGGACCACTCTTACAGGACGGCTACAGCCATCAGCATCACACCAGGGACCACTCTTACAGGGCGACTACAGCCATCAGCATCAGACCAGGGACCACTCTTACAGGCGGCTACAGCCATCAGCATCAGACCAGGGACCACTCTTACAGGACGGCTACAGCCATCAGCATCAGACCAGGGACCATTCTTACAGGACGACTACAGCCATCAGCATCAGACCAGGGACCACTCTTACAGGACGACTACAGCCATCAGCATCAGACCAGGGACCACTCTTACAGGACGGCTACAGCCATCAGCATCAGACCAGGGACCACTCTTACAGGACGACTACAGCCATCAGCATCAGACCAGGGACCACTCTTACAGGACGGCTACAGCCATCAGCATCAGACCAGGGACCACTCTTACAGGACGGCTACAGACATCAGCATCAGACCAGGGACCACTCTTACAGGACGGCTACAGCCATCAGCATCAGACCAGGGACCACTCTTACAGGACGGTTACAGCCATCAGCATCAGACCAGGGACCACTCTTACAGGACGGTTACAGCCATCAGCATCAGACCAGGGACCACTCTTACAGGACGACTACAGCCATCAGCATCAGACCATCCACATGAAGCCTCATATCTCACCGTCCTCTTCCTCAAACCTGTCCAGGTTCTCTCTTAGACACAGGCCATATCTCTCGGATACAGGTCATATCTCTTAGATACAGGTCATATATCTCAGATATCTCTCAGATACAGGTAATTTCTCTTAGATACAGGTAATATCTCTAGGATGCACGTCATATATCTTAGTTACAGGTCATATATCTCAGATATCTCTCAGATACAGGTCATATCTCTCAGATACAGGTCATATCTCTCAGATACAGGTAATTTCTCTCAGATACAGGTAATTTCTCTTAGATACAGTTCATATCTCTCAGATACAGGAGAAAAGGTAGAGATGAGTGAGAGGAGAGAGAAGAGGGAGAAGAGGAGAGAGGGTGAATGAGAGAAAGTAGACTAGAGGGAGGTAAAGTTGTTGCCTGAGGGCATGTGTCCAGTCCAGCCCCCTTCTCTCCCTCTCTCTCGTCTTTCTCTCTCCCTCTCTCTCCCTCCTCTCTCTCTCTCCCCCAGCACAGTCAGTCAGTCAGTTAGACACACAGAGCAAATAGACTCTCCCAGTCTCCCAGTGGAGTACAGGGGAATCTCTTTCAGGACAGTACAGAGGCTCTGCTTTATCCCCCCAGGCCAGACTGCACCACCCACCAGGACCCACCTCCCACCACCACACAGGGATACTATGGATCCTAACACACTGGTCAATGGGAGATGCTGTCCCAAGGGCAGGAGGAGAGTGAAGAAAGACAGCCTGGAACAGTGAGCGACTGTTGTATCTGAGTGACTGGATGTCTTGAGCTAGGAGGCTCTGCAAAATAGTGTTTTTTCAGGCAGGCCTGTGTGAATAGTTGTTTTTCAGGCAGGTATGTGTGTGAATAGTTGTTTTTCAGGCAGGTCTGTGTGAATAGTTGTTTTTCAGGCAGGTCTGTGTGAATAGTTGTTTTTCAGGCAGGTCTGTGTGTGAATAGTTGTTTTTCAGGCAGCTCTGTGTGAATAGTTGTTTTTCAGGCAGGTCTGTGTGAATAGTTGTTTTTCAGGCAGGTCTGTATGAATAGTTATTTTTCAAGCAGGTCTGTGTGTACACCTGTACATCTGTTTATATGCTTTTGTATGCATGTGTGTGTGTGTAGACCCCTGTGTGACCGTACGCATATGTCTGTCTCTGTGTGTGTGTGTGTGTGTGTGTGTGTGTGTGTTCGTGTGTCATATTAGGTGAGAATAAGCACACAAGTACAGTACAGGAGAGAGATTATCTTTACAGTACAGGAGCAAGGTTATCTTTACAGTACAGGAGCGAGATTATCTTTACAGTACAGGAGCGAGATTATCTTTACAGTACAAGAGAGAGGTTATCTTTACAGTACAGGAGTGATATTATCTTTACAGTACAAGAGAGAGGTTATCTTTACAGTACAGGAGCGAGATTATCTTTACAGTACAAGAGAGAGGTTATCTTTACAGTACAGGAGCGAGATTATCTTTACAGTACAAGAGAGAGGTTATCTTTGTTCTGATATTCTGTATACCAGGCATTCTTACCATGGTCACACACACAGGATTCTCTCTCTCTCTCTCTCTTTCTCTCTTTCTTTCTCTCTCTCTCTCTCTCTCTCTCTCTCTCTCTCTCTCTCTCTCTCTCTCTCTCTCTCTCTCTCTCTCTCTCTCTCTCTCTCTCTCTCTCTCTCTCTCTCTCTCTCTCTCTCTCTCTCCTCTCTCTCTCTCTCTCTCTCTCTCCTCTCTCTCTCTCTCTCTCTCTCTCTCTCTCTCTCTCTCTCTCTCTCTCTCTCTCTCTCTCTCTCTCTCTCTCTCTCTCTCTCTCTCTCTCTCTCTCTCTCTGTCTTTCTCTTTCTCTCTCTCTCTCTCTCTCTCTCTCTCTCTCTCTCTCTCTCTCTCTCTCTCTCTCTCTCTCTCTCTCTCTCTCCCTGTTTTTGGAGGGAAAATTCCTTCTCTTTGTGTCATTGTGTTCCATTTTCAGAACATGTCACATTCCACCAAACCTGTGACCACCTCCGACTCACTCGCTCTCTTTCACTCCTCGGGATTCAGTGTGTGTGTGTGTGTGTGTGTGTGTATGTTTGTGTGTGTGTGTGTGATTGTGCCTACATTTCAACGTGTGTGTGTGCCTGCAATGTGTGTGTGTATTACCTAGCTAGATAAAGAAGTGCCCATGTCCACTCAGGGAGGTCCTTCTCTCCATCGCTCCCTCGTTCTCTGTCCCCCTCTCCATCGCTCCCTCGTTCTCTGTCCCCCTCTCCATCGCTCTCTTCTTTTCTTTCTTACTGGGGGTGAATAAAGGAGACATTTTCAGTGTGAAGAGGAGCGTGTAATGTCCCCCCCCGAGGCAGAGCAGACCACCACGGCAGCCACATCACCAATGAGACGGTGTGTTAGATCCGTGTGTCTGTAGTTCTGTGTGTGTGCGTCGGTGTGTGTGTGTCTCTGTGTGTGTCTGTGTGTCTGTGCGTCGGTGTGTGGAATGTGTGTTGAACAGACTGTGATTGTTTAACTGGCCTGTTCAGGCTGTTGTTCAGGTTGTTATAGCCACAACTGCTGTGGCATCTCTAGTTGGAGAGGGATCCTGCATAGAGACAGAGAGGGGAGGACACTGGATGGATGCATAACCTTTTGGTGAGCAGTCCTCACTGCCAGGAGTCTGTACAATGCTTTTGTATTGCTTTGTCCTGTATCCCCTCTAACACCAGCTGGTGAACCTAATCCTACTGCAGTCTAAGCACGTAGTAGAGATGGCCAAAGACACATCCCAAAGGTTGTTCTTTTAAACATATCCTGAATAAAAGTTTGTTATTATAGCAGCTCATGTGATGCTGGAAAGAGAAGGCGTTGACTTTATTTACAGGGCCATGTATTGGCTTGTTATCAATGTGTTATGTATCAAGTGACTGTCATAGATTGTAGTAGTTTGCTGTTGCTATGACTATAGGAGATGACAAGACCGCACAAACAGATCTGTGATCAGGCTAGCTCCCTAACCGGTCTAATCAACTGGACTGATTGGTTCCTACCGAAGTCAGTCCCTCCATGGCATTATTGGTTGTGTTAGTCTCTGCCTCCCTCTAGTGTAACTATCTATTGATTACACTCCAGGGTCTTATTGGTTGTGTTAGTCCCTGCCTCCCTCTAGTGTAACACATTTACATTACATTTTAGTCATTTAGCAGACGCTCTTATCCAGAGCGACTTACAGCACCTCTTTAAGGAATACCTGGGATAGGATAAAGTAATCCTTCTACCTCCCACTGGCTATAAGGTGAATGCACCAATTTGTAAGTCGCTCTGGATAAGAGCGTCTGCTAAATGACCTAAATGTAAATGTAAATGTAACTATCTATTGATTACACTCCAGGGTCTTATTGGGGTGTATTATCTGTGATGACCACTAGTGCGTGATTCTTTTTTTCTCTCCAGAACGTTGTTCCCTCCCTTCTGTCCTCCATCATTCACTCCCCTCCACTAGGGGCAACAGTGAGCGCTATTACCATCAAGTAGGCTTGGGGTTTGCGAGGGCGTTGTGGACTCCCCTCCACAGACCTGACAGGAGTGGGCCGTATTTGAATTCTCTTAGGCCAGGATTTACTTAGTGGTCCTCTGTAACTCAGTTGGTAGAGCACGCCGCTTGCATCGCCTGGATAGCGAGTTCGCTTCCTGCGACCACCCGTATGTAACTCACTTTGGATAAAAACGTCTGCTAAATGGCATGTTTTATTTATTCGGTCCCATTTTTAACAAAGTACGACTTATAAAGGCTTTATATAGCTTCATAAGCGCTACATAAATGACTTTACAGATCTATAAGCATATTTCATACTCTATAAATGGTGTATAAAGGGTAACAACAATTTCCACTGTAGGGTGAAATGCCAAATGTGACAAAGTGCACTATGTATGTTTATAAACCATTTATAGAGTGTGACATAGGCTTATATGATTCATGACGCATTGATGTAGTGCTTATGTTCAAGTTGAAGTTAAAATGTTATTGTCACATGCACAAGTACAGTGAAATACTTAACTTGCAAGCACTTCCCAACAATGAAGTATTCAATATCGAAATAGTTTAACTAATAATTAAAAAGATAACACGAGAAATAAGAAATAAGAGAGGAAGCTATATACAGGGTCAGTGCCAGTACCAGATGTACAATGTGCAGGGATACTGGAGTAATTTGAGGTAGATATGTGTAGCTCAGTTGGTAGAGCATGGCGCTTGCAACGCCAGGGTTGTGGGTTCGATTCCCACGGGGGGCCAGTATGAAAAATATATATATAAAAAATGTATGCACTCACTAACTGTAAGTTGCTCTGGATAAGAGCGTCTGCTAAATGACTTAAATGTAATGTACATGTAGGCAGAGATTAGGATAAAGTGACTGGTAGCAGGAATAATAATAAAAAGAATAGTAAACAGTATGCCAGCAGCATACGTGGGTGTGTAAGATTGTATGATAGGTGGAGATACATGTAAACAGGGCTGGGAAGTGACTGGTAGTAGGAGATACATGTAAACAGGGCTGGGAAGTGACTGGTAGTAGGAGATACATGTAAACAGGGCTGGGAAGTGACTGGTAGTAGGAGATACATGTAAACAGGGCTGGGAAGTGACTGGTAGTAGGAGATACATGTAAACAGGGCTGGGAAGTGACTGGTAGTAGGAGATACATGTAAACAGGGCTGGGAAGTGACTGGTAGTAGGAGATACATGTAAACAGGGCTGGGAAGTGACTGGTAGTAGGAGATACATGTAAACAGGGCTGAAAAGTGACTGATAGCAGGAATATATAAATACTGTATTTATGGTAATATACTAATGTTAATATATACATGTAAACAGGAGTAATAGTGACCAGTAGCAGGATACATAGATATATACTAATATATACATGTAAACAGGAGTAATAGTGACCAGTAGCAGGATACATAGATAGATACTAATATATACATGTAACAACAGCAGAGGAGAGGGAGCAGGAGAGAAGTTGTTTAAGAGTCTGTTGGTCTCAGCCTTGATGCACCGGTACCGTCTGCAGGACGGGAGCATGGAGAACAGTCCATGTCTCAGGTGGCTGTGCAGGTTTGGCAATTTTTCGGGCTTTCTAAGACACTGCCTGGCATGTACGTCCTGGATGGCTAGGAGCTCACCCCCAGTGACCACATATTGGCCAGCTCATCCTCCTCAGGAGTATGACATCATACTCTATGAGGAAATAGCAAGCATTTCTGAAATGTTTGAAGTGTGTTTTTTTAAGTGTTTTTTATTCTCCAATTTATGCTTTGGCCACAAATATGAGTATAGGATGAGTCAACAACATTATTTGGGTATGAGTTAACAGAATATACACTTTTAAAAGTGACAGTTACTTTCAAGTGGGACCATTTATTCAATGCAAGGTGGGTTATAGCACAGCACACTATAGCAGTCTTTTAAATGTAATTTATACTTGAGCTGACATGCACAGCATTTACAATGAATGTGATATCCACAAAGGTGGTTGGAGAAATGCCTTTAAAAAGTGCATTGTCGGCTGAATAGCATGCTGCACTTTAATGTGGCTTGCATTGAATCCCAGCCAAAAACGATCCATCCTCCCTTCCTTGGGGTAATCACTGATATTAAATGATTGTTGAAATCAATGTAGTGGAAGCATTGCTCTCACATATCCACTAATGTTAGATCAGTCATTACCTCAAGGAAGGGAGGAAGGAGGTCATTCCACCTCATAGAGCTCAGATTGTTCTGAAATTGTTTTTGTTGTTAGAAACAGACAAGATTAGCATTCCTGCAACATTATTTTGTTGAAAAATAGTTTGATCTCTGAGAAATTAAGCTAATTGATGCTTCCAAATTGGCCATTTAAATTTATTGGAATCATATAATATTCAATAAATATAGTACCTAACATCCGATTTGTATTTTTTTCTAACAATAACCATGTTTCCATAGTTTTTATGTTTGTAAAGTTATACTCTATAATGGAAACGGGTAGTTTCGGTACATTTTTATAAATGCCGACACATCATTTGTTAATTCGACATGGTGGGATCTTTTTGTGTCAGTAAAATTAATTATGTGAGAAGTGGTGGTGGAAACACTTTTATGCGTAAATATTGATGTATGAACCATCATATCAAAGTAAATTTGGTGTCACGCGATAATATGGTGTGTGGTTCTCCCTCTATGACTCATGCAGTTTAGGCTACAGATAAATTAAGTTATGATGAACTTCACAGGGTGGTGAAAGTGTCACGATCGTCTGAAGAAGCGGACCAATAGGCCTACGCAGCGCGTGGAGTGAACATGATGACTTTATTTCATAAAGCAACCACGAAAAAACAACAAATGACGATAGTGAAGTCCTCTGTAACACTGACAGAAACATGGAACATCAACAGGAATGAGGGGAATCCCTAACGCTAAACAAAACTTTTTATCAATAAAATTCCCAGCTGCGCCTGAATCTACCAGCGCCTTATGCTGGGCATGAGGTGCTACCTGTGGAAAACATACAGGCATACAGAAATGGGCAACAGAGAGCTCTGGGTGAGTGGGGGCGCCTACTCACCTGGAAGGAATCCCCAGTGCGGGACCTGTCGTCATCTCCCCTAGGAGGCCATCCCCAGCACCTAGCCGCGGTGTGTCCTCCCCGACCACAGTTGGTGCAGTGGATGGACCCCCTAGTCTGCCGACTCCTCCTATCTCTAGCGCCAGCGCCCCCGAGCTCCATAGGACACGGCTCGGATGCGCTGGAGGATGGAATGGACGGACCCCCTCAGGACGTCCGCGGGTAGCCAATAGGTTATCTAACCTGATTGACATGTCGACCAGCTGGTCGAAAGTGAGACTGGTGTCCCTACAGGTCAGCTCCCGACGGACGTCCTCTCTGAGGCTACATCGGTATAGATCGATGAGGGCCCGCTCATTCCACCCTGCATCTGCCGCTAGAGTACGGAATTCGAGTGCGAATTCCTGGGCACTCCTCCTCCCCTGCCTGAGGAAGACCAGGCGCTCCCCCGCCGCTTTCCCCTCCGGGGGATGGTCGAACACCGCCCTAAAGCGGCGGGGAGAACTCGGTGTATGTAATAGTCGTGGCGTCGATCTTCCTCCACTCCGCGTTGGCCACTCCAACGCTTTACCGGCCAGGCAGGAGATCAGGGCGGACACGCTCTCATGCCCTGAAGGTGCCGGATGTACTGTGGCCAGGTACAGCTCTACCTGGAGCAGGAATCCCTGACACCCAGCTGCGGTCCCGTCGTAGGACCTCGGGAGAGATAGTCGGACTCCGCGAGGTTCCGGCGCTGGACTGGGTGGGCTGGCCGATGGTGCTGGCAGGGCGGCTGGTGGTGGAGGCGGACCCCAGCCTCGGAGGGTGGTCATCACCTCCTGCAGGGCGGCCCCCATCTGCAGGAGCTGCTCTTGCTGTTCCCGAACCTGGGTTTCCAGTCTTGAATGTGCTGCTTTGGCTCCTGCTGATTCCATACTGTGTGGTGTGTGATTCTGTCAGTGTTACAGAGGACTTCACTATCGTCATTTGTTGTTTTTTCGTGGTTGCTTTATGAAATAAAGTCATCATGTTCACTCCACGCGCTGCGTATTGGTCCGCTTCTTCAGACGATCGTGACAGAAAAACCCACCGTAAAAGGACCAAGCAGCGTGTCCAGGAGCAAGACAGCTGGACATGGGAGGAAGCGCCTGGTAAGGAGATCGAGAGGCTGGCGATGGCCCAGGTGGGCAAATCGTGGTCCTGGGAGGACATGCTCGGGGGGCAAGGGACCTTGGGGAGAATCAAGGCCCTGGCGAGAGAGAGCAACGGCGTCAGCAGGTCCATCGTTGGAAGGACGAGAGGCAACCCCAAAAAATTTTTTGGGGGGGGCACATGGCTTGGGCGGCTGGGCAGCAGGAGGCTGCCACAGGGAGATATGGAGAGAAGGCTATCGGATTACGGGAGCCATTGGCGAGTAGAGGGAGGGAAGTTGTTGTGGCACGGCGTGAGAGACTGATGTGTGTTACCGTCAGTCTGTGTATTGCTCGGTTGAGCGTTATTTTCTCCACTGTTTGCTGGAGCGTTCGTTGCACTTGTGTGTGCACTTATTTCATCCTGACGCACCTGTTTGTGCGCATTGTCTTTTCGCCTTCGTGCGTATTTTGCTGTCAGGCTTATTTCGTCCTGTTGCCTGTGTTTAGGCAGGAATACAGCTTTTTGGAATTCAGTCTGCTTCCTGCGTTTGATTCCTACACCACACCTACAACACGACCTGACAGAAAGTGCACAGTGATCTTGATGCTCCTTTCCAATAAATATCGAGGGTCTTATTCTGATGAGATATGCTTGACTGCCATTTGACAAATAAAATATATTCTCGCTCTTATCCATAATAATCTCATCATGTAGACTAGCCCACCTGCATTGTATCTGCAAGCTGTTGGCTAGAGCGCACGTGCCAAGACCAGAGTAGACACATTTTCTATTTAACCCAACAGTTTAGGTAGAGTTGAAAATGCGATTGAAACACATTGAACTTTAGATTGTTATGCTGTACATGCAAATTTAAGCAAAAAACGTTTTGTGTGCAGTGTGTCATCACACACTGACTTTTATCTGCAAGAAATCCGTTTGGTGGAAACACACCTCTGGTGGGAAAATGGGCACATTTTCTTAATGCGGATTTTAGAATATTCACTTCAAACCTAGTTAATGAGTAAGACATGAGGAATCCAAAGGAATGGTCAAAAGCCACCCATGCCATGGACCCCCACACCCCACACCAATTCCACACCAACAACGAGTATAGTAGGATCAGTTCTCTGTCTGATCACTAGCATAGCCTCAAAACATGGTTAAACATATACGTTTAATATCATGGATGGTCAGTGCTTGCATCCATAGCCCTGTCTAAGAATTTGAGAGTGGTTACATTTCTGCAGCCCCATCCCTCAGCTGTTTTCCAATAACAGTGGCGTGGAAAATGCTTTTTTATTGTTTCAACTGCTGATTAGCGCTTTAAGGAGAAAGGAGATATTATTTGGACACATCACTATCCGACCAGTTGCCTGCCTCGCAGAAGGGATGGGACAACTTTGGAATGAAACCCAGCCTAGAAACAGATTGTATGGAGCGCTGCATTAATTGAGGATTATAACTTTGCAGGTTACATGAACGAGCATCATAATCTCAAAGCATTAGGATTTTTGTTCAATCAGTTATAACCACAGCACAATTGTACAATATTGTAAGTAGTTTGTCCTTCTAATTCAACACCTGTTGAACTCTTCTGGAATGATCTAGCAATACTAAGCCTGACCATAAAGCTTTATAATGTATCTAGTTGCTGTTTCTAGTCTAAAGACTGCTGAGGTTTTGTGGTTATGTCATATCTTTCTCCAGACTTATGAACACTCTATAATGATTTGTGCCATTGATGAGTGGTGGTCCTCTGTAGCTCAGCTGGTAGAGCACGGTGCTTGTAACGCCAAGGTAGTGGGTTCGATCCCCGGGACTACCCATACACAAAAATGTATGCACGCATGACTGTAAGTCCCTTTGGATAAAAGCGTCTGCTAAATGGCATATTATATTATATTACTTTGAGAACAACATTAAGTCCTTGGGTTTGGCTCCCCTTCTGGTGAAATAAATGTTTGCACTGTTTTGACTTTGTTTACAAGGTACAGCCGCTAGGGGCATGATTACATCTCGATCTTTACAAGGTATATTACCCAATTACTGTTTTACCACTGTACTTTTAACTTGACCTGATTGGAAATGGAATGGGATGTATTAAACAAAATGTTTTTGTTTCCCATAGTTTTAGAGGCTCGCTAACTACTATTGTGTCATCTTCCATAGAGAGTTGTCTAGAGACTTCTGTTGTCTAATGCTTCTCTTGTTTGCTTTCCAATTAGGAAGTGGCCACGACTGTTAACAATAGGCCACATCTTGCAATGTGTAAGACTTTCTGCATGTGCTAGTTATCTTGATGTAAGATAACTATTTCTCATTTGTCTACATTATCTGTATTTTCAATTGTTTTGTGCAATTGAGACAGAGACAAGTGGTGTCATTTCATGAGAATCTAGAAATGTTGAAGTGTGTCACCTCCACCACACCGTGGCACTGTTGCCTAAGACTTCTCAGAATCTGTATCCGTCATTTTGGAGAAAAGAGCCCTGCTCTGAAAGTGTGCTTTGACGTGTTCTCATAGATGTGCCCTCTGAAAACCTTGTTTGATAAGATCTTGTGATGTTTTATCACACATATTGACATACTTCTTGTAACAGTTTACAGTGACAACATGTGGAAAATGTGGAAACATGTTCAGTTGGAGTCCTTCACTCCTTCATGTCCAAACTTCTATAGTCAACCAAATACTTGTAACCTACTTACATTGCCCTGCGATTGACTAGCATCCTGTCTAAGGGGAATACCTGTACACCTGCCTACACTACAGAAACAGGAGATAGGCTCCTGCGAGCTGTTCCGGCTCGAACAAACCAAGGCTATTTACTAACATTGTCATGACATGATCGGACATTAGGAATGTGAGAACTCATGACAACTACAGCAACGACTATTAACAGCTGGAGTTACATTAGCTCAGCTCGGTGGTAGTTGATGTTTCTGAGACATAGTATGCTACTCAGTGTTCACACACCCTCTCCTATGAGACGACACTACAGTCTCAATCTTTACCACCAGGGGGCAATGTAGCGCCATGGAATATATATAGCACCCACCCTTGCAGGGTAAGACGTTGCTGTTGCTATAAGGCCAGCGCAACTCTGTGATCTATGGAGTAATGGCTCTAGATTGGCATTGGCTGTGTCCCAAAAGTCACCTGGTTCCCTATGTAGTGCACTACCTGTGACCAGGGTCCGTAGGGCTGTGTAGGGAATAGGGTGCTATTTGGGACCCAGACCGAGGCGGTCATTATTATCTTGTTATTGCCCCTCGTTGAAGCCCATCTCTCTTTGAAGATCAAAGCAGCAGTCTGCCTCTGTGTGTACCGACCCACACAGATAACACATAACCTACAAGTGAACTTCAATAAAGTCAACTGTACCACTCTGTACATCTGTCACATTGTCAGCTTTAAATCGGTTCCTGTGTATAGAGACTAATGCCATTCTGCCATAATCTGTTCCCAGATCTGTTTGGGCTGTATAGACAACTACTATGGTGGAAGGTATAGATGGACATGGGTGCGGTGGCACAGGACCAGTCAGGTTGGGTCTGTTGGAAGCACTGTCTTTTTCTGTGGCACAGGACCAGTCAGGTTGGGTCTGTTGGAAGCATGATATTTTTCTGTGGCACAGGACCAGTCAGGTTGGGTCTGTTGGAAGCATGATATTTTTCTGTGGCACAGGACCAGTCAGGTTGGGTCTGTTGGAAGCTGGATATTTTTCTGTGGCACAGGACCAGTCAGGTTGGGTCTGTTGGAAGCAGGGTATTTTTCTGTGGCACAGGAC
The DNA here is from genome assembly GCF_020615455.1 of Coregonus clupeaformis. NCBI lineage: Eukaryota > Metazoa > Chordata > Actinopteri > Salmoniformes > Salmonidae > Coregonus > Coregonus clupeaformis. The sequence continues at coordinate 1,069,924 of NC_059198.1, read as the reverse complement.
CAGTCAGGTTGGGTCTGTTGGAAGCATGGTATTTTTCTGTGGCACAGGACCAGTCAGGTTGGGTCTGTTGGAAGCATGGTATTTTTCTGTGGCACAGGACCAGTCAGGTTGGGTCTGTTGGAAGCATGGTATTTTTCTGTGGCACAGGACCAGTCAGGTTGGGTCTGTTGGAAGCATGGTATTTTTCTGTGGCACAGGACCAGTCAGGTTGGGTCTGTTGGAAGCTGGATATTTTTCTGTGGCACAGGACCAGTCAGGTTGGGTCTGTTGGAAGCAGGGTATTTTTCTGTGCCCTGCTGGAACACACGGAAACTTGGCAACTCTGTATGGCTTACTGTTGGCCCGCGTCCAGCTCTCTGTCTGCACTTCAGACATGAAACAGAGAGAGAGACAGACATAACGAGAGCGAGAGAGAGAGAGAGAGAGAGAAAGAGAGAGACAGACAGACATAACGAGAGAGAGAGAGAGAGAGAGAGAGAGAGAGAGAGAGAGAGAGAGAGAGAGAAACAGAGCTGCAGGTGACATGGCAGAGGGAAGCAGGTGGGATGGCTTATGATTGGGTGACAGTAATAGCTTGGGGATAAATACAAGATCATAATTCAGTTCACACTGGGGTCAAGTTTGTGTGTCCATTTCTGCCAGAACGCATGTTCCAGGTGTGTCAGGTTCATTTATTGGATCTCTATAGGCCTTTTACTTAGTTATCTCAACACCCAGAACCAAATGAGTCTACTTTCATAGCCTGTGTAAGCATTAGCAATACAGTCTCTTTCCTTGCTATACTGACAATGCAATGACAGTTCATGAAGGAAAGACAACACTGGTTCCATGTTGATCTTTAAAGCCCCCCTTCAGCTTGGTCTATGATTCACCATGATACAGTATCTAGCGTTTGTATTCAATATATTTTTAAGGCAATATCTTTACATCAATTAAGATTCCTATAAGATATCAGTCAATCACTACCTCTTTTGCATTGTGCGTTTGGGGAGGCCAAAGTCTGTCAGAATAAACAGTGAAACGTCTCTCTGGCAGCTGTACATACTTGAATGTCGACCAAATTTGCTTTCAACAAATCTGATTTTGTGTGATTCAACCTGCTTAGTTTTGCAGCTTCCTGGCTTTCAGGGATTATGAAGAAAGAGAGGGTGGGAACCAGGGAGGGAGAGAGAGGCTGTGGAGACATGAGACATGAACTCTGACCTGTGACTGTGTACAGTATACTGTGCACATGTGGGGTGTGTGTGTGTGTGTGTTTGTATGTGTGTGTGTGCCAACATGCATATATTTATTAATGCATGTGTACTGGGATGCATTTCTACATGTGTGTGTGCGCGTGCATGCGTGTTTGTGTGTTTTCTGACCACACCTTTCCACTCTTGTGCAGTTGCACCTGAAGTGTACCAGGCAGGCCAAGGTCAGCAGCCAATCAGAGCTCTCTTTGTAGACTTGTCCTTTTAACCACCCTTAGCCACCTGCTTGCAGAGACAGACACACCCACTCTGCAAGTTATCACTGTTCTCTGCAGAATTCTCCAGAATTCAATGTGATCAACATATCGGACATTTAAAACCAAATGGTTGCTTGCTTATCCACTTTGTTTGGCCCAATTTCTATTAGTTTTTCTCTTTCTTCTAATATTTTAAACTTTCACTAATCTCTCTCTCTCTCTCTCTCTCTCTCTCTCTCTCTCTCTCTCTCTCTCTCTCACACACATTCTCTTCTTCTGTCTCTCACACACACTTTTCACCCAATTCTATTTCCTTGATCAGTGAAAGTGTCAGCTTGCCATTGCCTACAGATGCTGTGTTGACATGATTCCCTGCGTCAAACCCATTGATAGTATTAAACCGACAACATGACTGAATAGTGAAACAGTCATTACTTTGCGTATCTCTGACATCTCACTTTAACTTTCCCAATGAAAAGTAGGTGTGACACTCTGGCTCTATGGACTTTTATTTTAGAGCCAGGGTTGTATTTCTTTTGGTGGTGTTGGGTATGGGTGAGTTTCATTTGTTTGTGTTTTGGTAATTGGTCAATGACTCCCAATCGGAGGTAACGAGTGTCAGCTGTCGGCTCGTTATCTCTGATTGGGAGCCATATATATACTGTTGTGTTTCACTGTTGGTTTGTGGGTTTTTGTTCTATGTTCAGTCGATGTACTGAGGACGTTACGGATCGTGTTTTGTTTTGTCGTTATTTCAACATTAAAGTCATCATGTTCACTCCCACGCGCTGCGTATTGGTCCGCTCCTTCCGACGATCGTGACAGAAAAACCCACCACAACGAGACCAAGCAGCAGTTGGAATACGAGTGGTGCAGCCAGAAGAGCGAAGGTTGGGAGAGGACTATGGAGGCCTGGTCCACCGAGAGGAGAGACCCCCAGAAAATTTTTAGGGGGGGGCTCACGACGTCGGGGCAGAAGGTGTACGGCCTGGAGGAGTGCAAGAGGTTGGCAGAGATGGCCGCCAGTTTAAGGGGGCCACTGGTTACGAAGGGGATGGAAAGTGTGGAGGCACGGCGAGAGGTACTGGGGGGTGTTTCCAGTCCGGTCCGGCCCGTTCCTGATCCCCGTGTAGGGGCCAGGGTGTGTGTCCCCAGTGCGGTTCTGTCTGTTCCTGCGCCCCGCACCAAGTCTGTGGTGCGTTTCGCCAGCCCAGCCCGGCCTGTCCCTGCTCAACGCACCGAGCCTACGGGGTGCGTCGTCAGCCCTGTCCAGCCAGAGCCGTCCGCCAGACAGGATCAGCCAGAGCCTTGCGCCAGCCATGAGCAGCCAGATCCTTCCGCCAGCCATGAGCAGCCAGATCCTTCCGCCCGGCCACGAGCAGCCAGATCCTTCCGCCAGCCATGAGCAGCCAGATCCGTCAGCCAGCCGCGAGCAGCCAGATCCTCAGCCATCCGCGAGCAGCCAGATCCTCAGCCAGCCATGAGCCGTCCAGCCAGGATCCGCCAGAGCCGTCCAGCCAGGATCCGCCAGAGCCGTCCAGCCAGGATCCACCAGAGCCGTCCAGCCCGGATCCGCCAGCCAGCCAGGATCCGCCAGAGCCAGCCAGCCAGGATCCGCCATTCAGTCCGGTGCTGCCCCTTAGCCGGTGCTGCCCCTTAGCCCGGTGCTGCCCCTTAGCCGGTGCTGCCCCTTAGCCGGTGCTGCCCCTTAGCCGGTGCTGCCCCTTAGTCGGTGCTGCCCCTGAGTCCGGTGATGCCACTTAGTCCAGTGCCGCCCATTAACCCAGTGGGGTGTAGTTGGGGGTGGTAATGTGGAGGAGGCTAGGGAAGCGGGTGGTGACTAAGGTGGGATGGGGAGCACGACCAGGGGCAGAACCGCCACCGTGGACAGACGCCACCCAGACCCTCCCCTAGACTGTATGCTGGTACGCCCGGAGTTCGCACCTTTAGGGGGTACTGTGACACTCTGGCTCTATGGACTTTTATTTTAGAGCCAGGGTTGTATTTCTTTTGGTGGTGTTGGGTATGGGGTGAGTTTCATTTGTTTGTGTTTTGATTGGTCAATGACTCCCAATCGGAGGTAACGAGTGTCAGCTGTCGGCTCGTTATCTCTGATTGGGAGCCATATATATACTGTTGTGTTTCACTGTTGGTTTGTGGGTTTTTGTTCTATGTTCAGTCGATGTACTGAGGACGTTACGGATCGTGTTTTGTTTTGTCGTTATTTCAACATTAAAGTCATCATGTTCACTCCCAACGCTGCGCTTTGGTCCTACTTTATTGGCGATCGTGACAGTAGGATGGATTGTGTAACTCCTTCAGTAGATGTGGAACAACAACACTACCACAGGCTCTTTTCTCAGCCTTCCCTCCTACCTGACAAAACATGTACAGGCAGACAGCCTGACAGTCAGTCAGAAGCTGTCTCCCCTGTGGCGTTTTGCTAGATAGTGTTTTCCTAAAGACAGTTTCCCCGGCTTTGTTCATTAGGCACTTATCAGAAGAAAACAGACCGAAACAGAGAGGGTTGAGCATTTCTTGTCCAATAAGAAACGCTTGTTTTAGTTTTCTGTTGCAAAACGTTTTTAAATGTTTACCTGACATTCATGAACATGACCCTTGTTGTATAATCTATGGTGTGGTGTGGCGGGCACAGTGAGATGGAGTTCATGTATGAAGGGAGGGAGGGAGGAGGGGAGAGTGGCTGTCAGGTTGTGGGTCATAGTTCAGCTGAACTCCGTCTACTCTTTCTCTGGTTAATCATTCACACTGGGCGTCTGCTCTCCTCCACCAGTCACTGACACACAGACCTCAGGTGTATGGACTGGGCTGGGCTGGGGTAGGACTGCAATATGCTTTACAGCTGGCAGTCAAAGTGCATTTAAACAGCATTTATAGAATAGAACAAATATACAGTACCAGTCAAAAGTTTGGACACACCTACTCAAATACTTTATTTTTACTGTTTTCTACATTGTAGAATAATATTGAAGACATCAAAACTATGAAATAACACATATGGAATCATGTAGTAACCAAAATAGTGTTAAACAAATCAAAATATATTAGATATTTGAGATTCTTCAAATAGCCACCCTTTGCCTTGATGACAGCTTTGCACACTCTTGGCATTCTATCAACCAGCTTCATGAGGTAGTCACCTGGAATGCATTTAAATTAACAGGTGTGCCTTCTTAAAAGTTAATTTGTGGAATTTCTTTCCTTCTTAATGCATTTGAGCCAATCAGTTGTGTTGTGACAGGGTGTGTGGGGGGCGGGGGTATACAGAAGATAGCCCTATTTCTTAAAAGACCAAGTCCATATTATGTCAAGAACAGCTCAAATAAGCAAAGAGAAACGACAGTCCATCATTACTTTAAGACATGAATGTCAGTCAATACGAAACATTTCAAGAACTTTGAAAGTTTCTTCAAGTGCAGTCGCAAAAACCATCAAGCGCTATGATGAAAATGGCTCTCATGAGGACTGCCACAGGAATAGAAGACCCAGAGATGCAGAGGATAAGTTCATTAGAGTTACCAGCCTCAGAAAATGCTTCACAGAATTCAAGTAACACACACATCTCAACATCAACTGTTCAGAGGAGACTATGTGAATCAGGCCTTCATGGTCGAATTACTGCAAAGAAACCACTACTAAAGGACACCAATAAGAAGAAGAGACTTGCTTGGGCCAAGAAACACAAGCAATGGTCATTAGACCGGTGGAAATTTGGTCTGGAGTCCAAATTGTGGGTGAACGGATGATCTCCGCATGTGTATTTCCCACCATAAAGCAAGTGTGGGTTGAGGACAGCTGTGTAGCAGGGCATCCTGGAATGGTCTTGAAGGCCCTGTGGATAAGTGCACATAGCTGCTTGCATGCATGCACGAACACACACCACACACACAAACACACACACACACACCACACACACTCATACACAGCGAGGTGGTTAGTGGTGGTGTGGGTGTGTTACTCCAACGTGGTGTAAGCAAGGGACAGTTTATGTGAGGTGGCTACGTTTATTTGTGTGTGTTCCCACTGTGTTTACAAAGCCTGAACTCCTCCTCTGTAAACTCTACCAGCCTCTCCTTGGCTCTCCTTGGCTCTCCTCTCCTCTCCTCTCCTCTCCTCTCCTCTCCTCTCCTCTCCTCTCCTCTCCTCTCCTCTTCTCTTCTCTTCTCTTCTCTTCTCTTCTCTTCTCTTCTCTTCTCTTCTCTTCTCTTCTCTTCTCTTCTCTTCTCTTCTCTTCTCTTCTCTCCTCTCCTCTCCTCTCCTCTCCTCTCCTCTCCTCTCCTCTCCTCTCCTCTCCTCTCCTCTCCTCTCCTCTCCTCTTCTCTCCTCTCCTCTCCTCTCCTCTCTCTCTCTCCTCTCCTCTCCTCTCCTCTTCTCTTCTCTTCTCTTCTCTTCTCTTCTCTTCTCTTCTCTTCTCTTCTCTTCTCTCCCACAGATCTCCCTCGGCTGCTGCTACACAGAAACCCCTTTAACTAAATCCACATATCCATTCACTCTTCAACCCACAATCCAGTGGATTTCAGTGTTTCAAACCTGCAATGAAAGCAGGAAAGTCCACATGAACAAAATAAGTGAATATTTGATATTTATAAGAGCTGGTTTTACTGTATTAATTGTGCTTTACTACCTCGGCTAGGCCTGTTAAACACAGGGTGGTATGGCAGTGAGGCAGTAGCCTCAGGGAGGTTTGACTGTGGCCCTTGTGGTCGTACGGGCTGGGTGGAGGGTCCTGGAAGGCCTTATGGCTGGGTGGAGGGTCCTGGAAGTCCTTATGGCTGGGTGGAGGGTCCTACAGGCCCTATGGATGGGTGGAGGGTCCTACAGGCCCTATGTCTGGGTGGAGGGTCCTACAGGCCCTATGGCTGGGTGGAGGGTCCTACAGGCCCTATGTCTGGGTGGAGGGTCCTACAGGCCCTATGTCTGGGTGGAGGGTCCTACAGGCCCTATGGCTGGGTGGAGGGTCCTGGAAGGCCTTATGGCTGGGTGGAGGGTCCTACAGGCCTTATGGCTGGGTGGAGGGTCCTACAGGCCCTATGGCTGAGTGGAGGGTCCTACAGGCCCTATGGCTGGGTGGAGGGTCCTGGAAGGCCTTATGGCTGGGTGGAGGGTCCTGGAAGGCCTTATGGCTGGGTGGAGGGTCCTGGAAGGCCTTATGGCTGGGTGGAGGGTCCTGGAAGGTCCTATGGCTGGGTGGAGGGTCCTACAGGCCCTATGGCTGGGTGGAGGGTCCTGGAAGGTCCTATGGCTGGGTGGAGGGTCCTACAGGCCCTATGGCTGGGTGGAGGGTCCTGGAAGGTCCTATGGCTGGGTGGAAGGTCCTACAGGCCCTATGGCTGGGTGGAGGGTCCTGGAAGGTCCTATGGCTGGGTGGAGGGTCCTACAGGCCCTATGGCTGGGTGGAGGGTCCTGGAAGGTCCTATGGCTGGGTGGAGGGTCCTAGAAGGCCCTATGTGAGGGCCATGCTTTTCCATTGAATTGGAGAGAGAACGAATGAACAAGCAAACTAGAGAGAGAACGAATGAACAAGCGAACTAGAGAGAGAACGACTAAATGAGAGAACGAGAGAAAAATAGTATCTCTCCAAGGTTCTGGAAAATGTGAGTGCGGCGGTCCGAGGCTCTGGGGATTGCTGGTGGCCCGCTTCCCCGGCATTCAGCTGCCAGCTTATCGACATTAACAACACGAGTGAGGCGATCGCCAGTCCCCGTTTTCCCTGGGGTCTCTGCGTCCTCCACGCCCACCAACGCAGCGAGGCCAGGAACAGATCGCCAGTAAAGCCCACATGGTACTGATTGAGATGGTTCCAGGATGTAAACCTTTCCACCCACGCTCCATTCTCCTTTCTCTCTTTCTCTCTTCCTCCTCAACCCTTGGACATGGTAGTCTAATAAATAGATTGGACAAATGGACTGGGTGGAGCCAAGGCCGATACCTGTGGTTGTTATATATAGTCTTGATACAGGTTCTTTGGATGAATGATGTGCTAGTTGTGCTTGTAAAGGTTGACGATTAGCATGGAAAGGACATTTACTAATGTCCTGTGTTCTTGACACTGAAAGTTAGGCCAACTAAAGCCATGTTTCAATTGACAAAGACACACCAGTTAGAATTCACTTTCTCTGACCCAATTTATCAGTTTAGCCATATGCCTGACAGTGGTGTAGATGCCTGACAGGGCGGCAGATAGCCTAGTGGTTAAGAGCTTTGGGACACTAACCAAAAGGTCACTGGTTTGAATCCCTGACTGGGTGGAATATATGTTGATGTGACCTTGAGCAAGGCACTTAACCATAATTGCTCCTGGAAGTCGCTCTGAATAAGAGTGTCTGCTAAATGTAGTGTTGTATTTTGTTTAGAGTTAAGGTGCTTTTTAGCTTCTGGTTCCTTCTAAGATGAGAATGCAGACTCCTCCCCCCTCTCTCTCTCTCTCTCTCTCTCTCTCTCTCTCTCTCTCTCTCTCTCTCTCTCTCTCTCTCTCTCTCTCTCTCTCTCTTACTCTCTCTCTCTCTCTCTCTCTCTCTCTCTCTCTCTGTCTCTCTCTCTTTCTCTGTGTGTCTCTGTCTCTCTCTCTCTCTCTCTCTCTTCTCTGCCTCTCTCCTTCTCTGTTCTCCCTGAGCTGTTTTGAAAGCACCCCAGGGCAAAGCATTTATTTAAGACTGAGATATAAACAGGCGCTAAAAGGCAGTGTGGTCTTAATTAGGTGATGCTGTGTGTCTGTATGTGTCTGTGTGTGTTTGTGTGTAATGCTTATGCAGGTGTGTATGTGTGTGTTTGTGTGTAATGCTTATGCATGTGTGTGTATGCACGTCACATGAGGCCAGTGTGCTAATCACCTAGACCATGTTTTATTGCTCTCTATACAATCATTTAACGGTGCTGGAATGAAACAAGCAACAAGAACATTCCCACTTAGAAGAGAGAATAAGAGTAGTAAGTAGGCACCTTCTTCAATGAAATGAACAGCTAAGAAATGTGTCCCTGTCGCCATGACGATAGTGAATAAACAATTTTTGCACAAAAAAACAAACATTGTTATTGTTATGTTCTAATTATTAATTTAACAAAATTATGCTAATAAGTTCTAGTTTGTGCCTCTAATGTGGCGCAGTGGTCTAAGGCACTGCATCGCAGTGTTAGCTGTGCCACTAGAGATCCTGGTTCGAATCCAGGCTCTGTCGTTGCCGGCCGTGACCGGGAGACCCATGGGGCGGCGCACAATTGGCCCAGCGTCGTCCAGGGTAGGGGAGGGAATGGCCGGCAGGGATGTTGGTAGAGCATGGCGTTTGCAACGCCAGGGTTGTGGGTTCGATTCCTGCGGGGGGCCAGTATAAAAAAAATATGCATGCACTCACTAACTGTAAGTCGCTCTGGATAAGAGCGTCTGCTAAATGACTAAAAATGTAAATGTGCACATCATAAAATCACAAAATGATGAGAAAGAGACAAATTGATTATTTTCTCTAAACAAGGAGGAATGACTATCCTATAGGAGGAATGTAACAGAGAGTTGGTTTCAGGGCCCTTCCACAAGGATTGTTGAATGTGTAACTTGGCTTTCGAACACTCCCCCACTTGTTTTTGTTCTTGTGAAAGGCAACAGAAAACACATGAGTTGGCAGGCTTTGTGTAAGGCAATGTACTGTACTGTAGTGTACTGTAGTGTACTGTAGTGTAGGCCTAGTTTAAGCACTGTGTCAGAACAGAGGCGAGATGGGCAAAGTGATGATCAAGGGTTCTCTGAGGCTCTGCTGCAGATTTCCCATAGGCATGAGTAGCAGCATAGCTGTCCTGTGTGACTCAGTTTGTATGAGCAAGGCACTTACAACACAGATGTGAGTTCAATTCCCACAGGGATCACATATTGAACATGGGTGCACTCACTGCGTGTCGCTTCAGAAAGCAGAGTCTGCCAAGTGACACCCATACACAAAAACGTATGCACGCATGACTGTAAGTCGCTTTGGATAAAAGCGTCTGCTAAATGGCATATTATATATTATCATTTATGAGCTGGGTGCTGATCAGGACCTTGTCAGGCTTTGTCACATATCTGCATAAGCATGACTATCCTATAGCATAACCCCAAATACAGGACTAGTTAGCCTGGTCTACCTACATTTAACATTTAACATTTTAGCAGACGCTCTTATCCAGAGCGACTTACAGGAGCAATTAGGGTTAAGTGCCTTGCTCAAGGGCACATCGACAGATTTTTCACCTAGTCGGCTCGGGGATTACATTTTACATTTTAAGTCATTTAGCAGACGCTCTTATTATTATTATTTTTTATACTGGCCCCCCGTGGGAATCAAACCCACAACCCTGGCGTTGCAAACGCCATGCTCTATCAACTGAGCTACATCCCTGCCGGCCATTCCCTCCCCTACCCTGGACGACGCTGGGCCAATTGTGCGCCGCCCATGAGTCTCCCGGTCGCGGCCGGCTGCGACAGAGACTGGATTCAAACCAGGATCTCTAGTGGCACAGTTAGCACTGCGATGCAGTGCCTTAGACCACTGCGCCACTCAGGAGTGGTATAGCATAACCCCAAATACAGGACTAGTTAGCCTGGTCTACCTCTAACTTCAGTGTATATGGGTCTTCAGACCCATGGTTCAAGTATTGAAACTGAAAGTAAACATTTCTCTCCCTTCGTCTCTCTCTCCATACCCTGTACTGTACAGTAAAAGCATGACATTTGGCCCCGGCATAAAATAACTGTGCAGGATCGTAAAAACACCTTACAACGTCTGGGTTTCTGTAGACAGGGCTATTAAGCTGTAAAGCCCTATTGTAAAAACCTAGATTGAGCTGATATAAATTGAGGCGAACTCGTTGAAGATTAAAAGAGAGACTTGGGTCGTTCATTAGGCACCAAACTGAGGAAAACTGACTGAAACATTAAGGGAGTAGCTGGACTCGTCCAATAAGAAACACTATTTTCCGTGTTCAGTTGCAAAACGTTTTGCTACGGTGTGCATTAATAAATAGGATTCAGGTCAGGCATACATCATGTTCATAAAACGTTCTATAAGTGGGTTGGGTCTTTGCCTCTTTACCGGTAAATGTACTGGGAATTCTCTGAATTTTCGCTCGATTTTTGTCGTCCTGTAGCCAATGCCTCTGGCAACGTCAGCGTGTTTGTGGTATGTGTTGGACACCACTAACAGTTCAGATTCCTTAGATGACTGAGGTGGGCCTTTGTTCTTCAGTTTGCAGGATGTGTTTTTTCCTGGTTGCTCTCATGTTGCAGGTTGGACTGGGAGCTGTAGCTCAGCTGGTAGAGCACGGCGCTTGTAACGCCAGGGTAGTGGGTTTGATCCCCGGGACCACCCATACACAAAAAAATTATGCACGCATGACTGTAAGTCGCTTTGGATAAAAGCGTCTGCTAAATGGCATATTATTATTATTATTATTAAGAGATACTGTACAAGACCAACTATTTCTCATTGGGCATTCTGCACACATATACATGGATATGCATGTGAAGCAACACATGCCCTTGCATTGCTGTTACAAGTTACAGTGAACAGTAGGTGGGCCTCTAAAGTGTTTATTGACCTTGGAAACTATCATCTGTTTCTGTATATATTTCTCACCTCTCTCTCATCTCCCTGGTGTTGTGGTGCAGGGGGGAGGAGGGGGTAGCATGCGCACCAGACCCAGACATGTCCATAAATAAATGGGTGCTAGCTGGTCCATGGTCCCACACCCCTCCACCCTCCCACCGCCCACCAGCCATGTCTCTTTCTGGTGGTGGTGTGTTTATTTTCCAGCCCCTCTCCCCAGGGGGCCATCTGGACTGCTCTGCCTGGCCTGGCCTGCATGGTCTCTCTCTGGGCTCAGGTGGGTCCAAGATGTGCCTGTCTGGGGCTCTGGGCACCAAGTAAGAAGCCTGGTCCCAGATCTGTTTGTGCTGTCTTGCCAACTCATATGGTCATTGTCATGTGAACAGTTGGCAAGATATCATAAACAAGGGTCTAAGATGCTTTGAGAGGAGTAGAGTACTAACCACATGAGTACAGTACAGGAGTTTCCTTTTTACCCTTGGAATTAGACAATTCACTGGAGCGTCAGCTTGCTTCACCATGGTTTATGCATTTAATCATTTGTTCTGTGGGTCAGATTTAACCACTGGTTATGTTTAACACCCAGTTTGAGGGAAAAGAGCTTTGTAGAAATTGCAGAGTCAGCAGAACTATACTTTTTGGCTTACAGTTTCACCGTCTCCCTTCTCTCACCCTCCTTCCACACACCACTGTCTAGTGTGCTTGTGTCCAAGCTGAAGAGGGATGGTGAGAGGGAGGAAGAGTGAGAGAGAGAGAGAGAGAGAGAGAGAGAGAGAGAGAGAGAGAGAGAGAGAGAAATATATTTAGAGAGCGTGTGTATGAGCACGAGAGAGAGAGAGAGAGAGAGAGAGAGAGAGAGAGAGAGAGAGAGAGAGAGAGAGAGAGAGAGAGAGAGAGAGAGAGAGAGAGAAATAGCAAAATAAGAGAGATTTGAAGTTTATTTACATTTGCCTCAACGTGGTTCTTTTCGTTTCCATTTAATTTCATACAGGAGCCAACAGGTCATTAAAACTAATGAACACGTATTAACAGGAGTTGGATCCTTCTCTCCACACTAAACATCCCCTCTCTAGCTGTTTGTTTAACTTGTACCTGATGATTTAAAGGTGGCGTCCCAAAAGGCACCATATTTCCTACATGGTGCACTGCTTTTGACCAGAGCCTTTTGGGACGGAGACAAACACGGCTGGAGCAGTAAAACATGTGACCCTCCGCCTCTACCTCCACTCTTCACAGGTTGTGACGTAAACACTGTCTGGTCCAACATCCAATCAGAATGTCTGATTGGATATTTGAGAGGCTGGAGCTGGATCTGCGTTTATTGGGTGGTCTTTCTATAGTTCAAATGTATTATTTTGGATTCCGTCCAGGAAATGATATTGGAGGTTTAATTAGTGAACAAAGTTGAAGTCGGAAGTTTACATACACCTTAGCCAAATACATTTAAACTCAGTTTTTCACAATTCCTGACATTTAATCCTAGTGAAAAGTATCTGTCTTAGGTCAGTTAGGATCACCACTTTATTTTAAGAATGTGAAATGTCACAATAATAGTAGAGATCATTATTTATTTCAGCTTTTATTTCTTTCATCACATTCCCAGTGGGTCAGAAGTTTACATACACTCAATTAGTATTTGGTAGCATTGCCTTTAAATTGTTTAACTTGGGTCAAACGTTTTGGGTAGCCTTCCACAAGCTTCCAACAATAAGTTGGGTGAATTTTGGCCCATTCCTCCTGACAGAGCTGGTGTAACTGAGTCAGGTTTGTAGGCCTCCTTGCTCGCACACGCTTTTTCAGTTCTGCCCACACATTTTCTATAGGATTGAGGTCAGGGCTTTGTGATGGCCACTCCAATACCTTGACTTTGTTGTCCTTAAGCCATTTAGCCACAACTTTGGAAGTATGCTTGGGGTCATTGTCCATTTGGAAGACCCATTTGCGACCAAGCTTTAACTTCCTGACTGATGTCTTGAGATGTTGCTTCAATATATCCACATAATTTTCCTTCCTCATGATGCCATCTATTTTGTGAAGTGCACCAGTCCCTCCTGCAGCAAAGCACCCCCACAGCATGATGCTGCCACCCCCGTGCTTCACGGTTGGGATGGTGTTCTTCGGCTTGCAAGGAACCCCCCTTTTTCCTCCAAACATAACGATGGTCATTATATGCCAAACAGTTCTATTTTTGTTTCATCACACCAGAGGACATTTCTCCAAAAAGTACGATCTTTGTCCCCATGTGTAGTTGCAAACCGTAGTCTGGCTTTGTTTTGGCGGTTTTGGAGCAGTGGCTTCTTCCTTGCTGAGCGGCCTTTCAGGTTATGTCGATATAGGACTCATTTTACTGTGGATATAGATACTTTTATACCTGTTTACTCCAGCATCTTCACAAGGTCATTTGCTGTTGTTCTGGGATTGATTTGCACTTTTCCCACCAAAGTACGTTCATCTCTAGGAGACAGAACACGTCTCCTTCCTGTGCGGTATGACGGCTGCATGGTGTTTATACTTGAGTACTATTGTTTGTACAGATGAACGTGGTAACTTCAGGCATTTGGAAATTGCTCCTAAGGATGAACCAGACTTGTGGAGGTCTACAATTTATTTTTCTGAGGTCTTGGCTGATTTATTTTGAGTTTCCCATGATGTCAAGCAAAGAGGCACTGAGTTTGAAGGTAGGCCTTGAAATACATCCACAGGTACACCTCCAATTGACTATAATTATGTCAATTAGCCTATCAGAAGCTTCTAAAGCCATGACATAATTTTCTGGAATTTTCCAAGCTGTTTAAAGGCACATTCAACTTAGTGTATGTAAACCTCTGACCCACTGGAATTGTGATACAGTGAATTATAAGTGAAATAATCTGTCTGTAAACAATTGTTGGAAAAATTACTTGTGTCATGCACAAAGTAGATGTCCTAACCGACTTGCCAAAACTATAGTTTGTGGAGTGGTTGAAAAACGAGTTTTAATGACTCCAACCTAAGTGTATGTAAACTTCCGACTTCAACTGTACATCATTATAGTGACACATCAGTAATATGTCACCGAAAGTGACATATAACGAATATGTCAATTTATGTGGCATTAATGTCACTTTTTTTTACATTCTAATGAGACCATGTTGGTGTTTCTGTCCTTAAAACATTGTAATTTATACTAAACCCAACAGTCACCAAGGGGTCTACATTTTTGGGGTTCACCCTCACGTTGCCTGGATGACAGGATCCCTGATGCATTCTAATCAAGACATCTGCTCTGCAAGGGATGAGAAATGGTGGAAAGGGAGTCCTATTTCTGGGACTACTATTGAAGTGCGAGTTTGATATATTATGATGTTAAACATAGCTGACATCTCTAATAGTTTGTTTTTATTTCTGAATAAAATAAATTCCACACTAGCAGGCGGGGGTGAGTGAGAGATTATAGAGTCTTTGTCATATAGCAAGGCCATGTAGTTTGAGAGATTTGAAGATTGGTAGATTCATCAACATTCCTGTGGAACAGAGTTGGTTCGATGATGCCTAAACTTAAGCTCAGCAGGCTAACTCAGTCTTAATTCATTCCCAGTCTATTCATTTGATAATATTTCAGGATAATACTACAAAGTTCTTGGTTTCATGAATGAGTAATGATGATGTACTGTAACCATGCCCCTGACATGTTACTCTAACATAGCTGGGTTTGTGGATGGCCAGGTGTCGGATAAGGAAGGTGATTATAATAACCATTACAACCCTGTGTGTGTGTGTGTGTGTGTGTGTGTGTGTGTGTGTGTGTGTGTGTGTGCAGAAGTGGTCACGGATGATGCTCTCTGCCCCCCACTCTGTGTGATAATATGAGTGGCACATGAAAGTGTGTGTTTCTCCCCTGCTGAGACCTGTGTGTTACATAAATCAGGAGTGAACAGCTGGGGCTTTGTGGAGGGGAAGGAAAGAGACCTTTCTTCTTCTTTCTGCCTCCTCGCCTCCACTACGGACCACTTGTGGTTTTGAATATGATCTGTGCATATGGAAAGCAAGGTCAAATAAACAGGGTGTTGAGTTGCCCTCTCTGTACCCAACCTGATCTCATAGTTTCAAGACGGGATTTGACGATGAATGTCTAATTCTGACTCATTAATTCTGCGTGGTTACAGGGTTCATTCCACGTGGTTACAGGGTTCATTCCACGTGGTTACAGGGTTTAAACAGAAACAACGCAAAGGGTTAAGTTTAGGTATTAATTCCGAGTGGTTAAGGTTAGGGCTATGGTTTGGGGAACGCATAAAACGAAATAATAAAAAAAAAAAGTGGTGTTTCCATTTAGTATCATCAAATACTCTCCTTGGTTGCTGGAGAATTGTGAACTGCTGTGGTGGAGTGGCCCAGTATTCTAAGCAGTGTGATCTAGCTATGTGTTGTGAGTTCAAGCCCAGTGCTGTCCCATTGTTTGTAAAAGGTTTTGGGGAGCGCCGAGATCAACGTCCTCAGGACCTTCTCAAACGTCTGAAATCGACGTTTGTTTCTGGTGACCAGGCTGCTGTACTAACATTTACATTTACGTCATTTAGCAGACGCTCTTATCCAGAGCAATTAGGGTTAAGTGCCTTGCTCAAGGGCACATCGACAGATATTTCACCTAGTCGGCTTGGGGATTAGAACCAGCGACCTTTCGGTTACTGGCACAACGCTCTTAACCACTAAGCTACCTGCCGCCCTAACCTGTCAGAAAGGAATCGATGCTCGCCTTTCATCACATACACACACACACACACACACACACACACACACACACACACACACACACACACACACACACACACACAAACTGCACCCCAGAGAAAGTAGAATGCCTGTACCTTCATGCGTGAAACTCTAGAACACAAATTCAAAAATAGGGCCTCCTTCAATTTCAATGTCTAGGTCAAATCTGTGCTTCCTCTGTCTGTAACGTTGTTACAACGTTCTTGTCTTACGTTAGACCTTATAGGCTGTCATTGTGATCATTATGAAAACGTGTTATTAGATATACCAGCACAGTGCACCACACCTAGAAAATGAGGTCGATTATAATATAACACCCCATGTTGGCTTTAGACCCAGTCTCCACCTACACTAATGCCACACAGCTGGCACACTGACAGAGTGTGGACACACCGGGTCGACGTTCTCTGGCTGGCACTCAGACTGGCACTACCTGTAGCTCTAAGTGTCCCAAGTCTCTACCATCTCCCCGAAGTGTGCACTCGTGTATGAAGTGTCCCATGCAGTCAGTCCCAGCCACAGGAGGAGGAGGAGCAGGAAGTCCTGACTCCTCTCCACGGGGTCCTTCCTCTGCTCCATCCCAGGGAGAGGTGCCCCTGACAGTGCCTGAAGATAAATCACATTTGTTTTGGAGCCCTCACAAAGGTCTTTCTCACTCTCATCCACACATCAGAAGGACTATTTTTACTACAGATAACAGAGATGCAACATCCTTTAGTGTCCTGCCACCTCAGAATTCACTGTTTAGTTATTTTCTTTCATGGTTTCATCTCCTTCCCACCACTCCCCCCATCCTCCCATCCCCTTGCGTATTTAAATCTCTTGCGTATAGAGCAGTCAATTAAGCCGCTTAGTTGATTGAAACTGGGCTATTTTGGATGCATGGAATGTGTGAGAATGCGGTGAAAAGGGGGTCGCGACTTAGCTCTTCAGCCAATGAAAGGCCCGGGAAAGAAACAAGGTTTCTGGGTTTAATTCAACTCACAGAAGAAGTGTCACAACTCGGAGGAGGAAGGGGTTGGCCACAGTAGTACTCTGTAATAATAGAGTGTAAAAATCCCCCTCACTTTGTTACACAACTGGTTTAGATAAGGGGTTTGGATGTCACGGCTGCATGGTCATGGGGGCATTGGGTTTGTTACTGCAGCTTGACCTGACTGACCGGAGAGTGGCACAGCAGCATCACCAATCTCCATTTTATCTGCTATCAAGTTTATTATGCAAATGACTCTGTACATAAGGTTGCATTTCATGGTTTGGTTTAGATCTACAGGATGTATAACATTATCAGAAGTTATTACATTGTCTGGCCTGTTCTTTCCCAGGTTTGTTTTACACAGAGGAGAATGTGTAATTGAGAAGGGAGTACTGGTGTGACCAAAGATGCTGCTAAACAGTTAAAGTAGGAGCTGAAATATAAGACATACTACTATTTATTATCAACTACTAGTGGTAGTAAGGTGACTGGCTTAGTAAAGTTACAACAACTAACTGTAAGTCGCTCTGGATAAGAGCGTCTGCTAAATGACTAAAATGTAAATGTAAATGTACAGCTAAGCAATCCACATTGTGACTTTGACTTTTTAACTAGTTCTTCTGAGTGGGGTTCTAAACTTCTCTCCCTCTGTGGAATGAGTAGCAGGCCCTCTCTCTCTCTCATTCCTTCACTCTCTCTCTCTCTCTCTCTCTCACTCTCACTCTCTCTCAGCTATGAAGTTTGGGAACTTGGAGGGAGAGGAAAGAAGAAATGCGTTCCTGTGTACAAAACAAATATTGGGTGTGCTTGGAACAGGCCTCGTGCTGTGCTGCTGCAGTGGAGGAGGTGAGGCGAGGGGGGAGAGGGGAAGCTGTAATTGCCACATTAAGGGGAAGGAATTCTAAATAAAGTTAATCCCCCTCTGTCTTGTTATGAGACACATTTGGAGCAGAGAGAGAGAGAGAGAGAGAGAGAGAGAGAGAGAGAGAGAGAGAGAGAGAGAGAGAGAGAGAGAGAGAGAGGGGTTGGGTTCCGTGGTGCTGGGGTGCCTAAACAGGCTGATCCAGTTCAGGTGAGTTTGGAAAAAGGACAGCTGTGTGTGCACGTACACGGTCACATGTACACAGGCACACCATCACTGTACACCCCATGCCAGTCAGTCACTTTTCCCTTTGTTTATCTGTTACACAGGCCTTTCCTCAACACAGGCTGCATCTCTAGATGTCTGTTTCTACCCTTTCCTCAACACAGGCTGCACCTCTAGATGTCTGTTTCTACCCAGGCCTTTCCTCAACACAGGCTGCACCTCTAGATGTCTGTTTCTACCCAGGCCTTTCCTCAACACAGGCTGCACCTCTAGATGTCTGTTTCTACCCAGGCCTTTCCTCAACACAGGCTGCACCCTTCACAGAATCTTGCTGAATAAGCACTTGCTGTCAAACTGGAAACTGATGTTGAATCTTTTCATCCTGTTTCTTTTTTTTACCTCCTAGGGTTAGAAAATAAAACTTGGTGGGATACAGCACTATTTTCAGGTGAGGCGGAGAGAGAGACCCACTAACCACAAGCCACAGCCTGGCTACATCAGCTGAGCTGCATGGCTGTGCTGGTCGGTCCGTGTACACTTTTAGAAAAAAGGTTCTACCTAGAACTATCCATGTTTTTTTGCTTTTAGAGAATGTTCCGGAGAACGATCTTGGATTGAAAAGGTTCCACGTAAATATGTAACAATTGTCTTGTAGAAAACCCTTTCAGAACCATGTTTTCTTGTCCTGTGAGTGAGTGGGCTAAAGGCTGCCTAGCTGCTTCCTACTGTATGTTATTCCGTTGTTTGGGCTCTCTCTAGGACATATGGTGTCGTTTTATAATGGAAGAACACTGATGCTGGGGCAAGAATTCAGTCAGAGCCATGTTACTGACCCAGATACAGTGGAGGTAAACAAGGCGAGGCTGGAGAGGGCCAAGGGAGGTAGAAGAAGCATACAGGGCTACCCCATTCAGTTTGCAGGGGCTCTAGAGATAAAGTGCATAAGGGGGAATTGGGAAGGCTTGGAACATGAGGTTATTCTGCAAGGGGCCCGACTGGGAGTAGTAGTAGTTATCTCCAATCTCCATTTAAAGCTTATCAAGTTATTATACAAATGACTATTCTCAGAAGTTTCTGGCCTGTTCTTGACCAATGGGGCTGACTGCTACTACTACTACTACTACTACTAGTAGTAGTAGATGTAGGGGAATGGGATTTAGTAGCAGTAGTAGTAGTAGTAGTAGTAATAGTAGTGGTAGTAGTAGTAGTTAGCAGTAGTTAGTAGTAGTAGTAGTAGTAGTAGTAGTAGTAGTAGTAGTAGTAGTAGTAGTAATAGTAGTAGTAGTAGTCGATGTAGGGGAATGGGAGTTAGTAGTAGTAGTAGTAGTAGCATCAGCAGTAGTAGTAGTTGTAGTAGTAGTAGTGGTACTGCAGTAGATCTATCTCAGGAACCTGGCCATACAGTTAGTTATATCTCACGAACCTGGCCATACAGTTAGTCATATCTCTGTATTTTGCATCGCACTCAATTGCAAGGCCACCAGTGTGACATACAGTGAGGGAAAAAAGTATTTGATCCCCTGCTGATTTTGTACGTTTGCCCACTGACAAAGAAATGATCAGTCTATAATTTTAATGGTAGGTTTATTTGAACAGTGAGAGACAGAATAACAACAAAAAAATCCAGAAAAACGCATGTCAAAAATGTTATAAATTGATTTGTATTTTAATGAGGGAAATAAGTATTTGACCCCCTCTCAATCAGAAAGATTTCTGGCTCCCAGGTGTCTTTTATACAGGTAACGAGCTGAGATTAGGAGCACACTCTTAAAGGGAGCTTTCTCACCTCGTGGAGTTGCAATGATCATGAGAACGGTGAGGAATCAGCCCAGAACTACACGGGAGGATATTGTCAATGATCTCAAGGCAGCTGGGACCATAGTCACCAAGAAAACAATTGGTAACACACTATGCCGTGAAGGACTGAAATCCTGCAGCGCCCGCAAGGTCCCCCTGCTCAAGAAATCACATATACAGGCCCGTCTGAAGTTTGCCAATGAACATCTGAATGATTCAGAGGAGAACTGGGTGAAAGTGTTGTGGTCAGATGAGACCAAAATCGAGCTCTTTGGCATCAACTCAACTCGCCGTGTTTGGAGGAGGAGGAATGCTGCCTATGACCCCAAGAACACCATCCCCACCGTCAAACATGGAGGTGGAAACATTATGCTTTGGGGGTGTTTTTCTGCTAAGGGGACAGGACGACTTCACCGCATCAAAGGGACGATGGACGGGGCCATGTACCGTCAAATCTTGGGTGAGAACCTCCTTCCCTCAGCCAGAGCATTGAAAATGGGTCGTGGATGGGTATTCCAGCATGACAATGACCCAAAACACACGGCCAAGGCAACGAAGGAGTGGCTCAAGAAGAAGCACATTAAGGTCCTGGAGTGGCCTAGCCAGTCTCCAGACCTTAATCCATAGAAAATCTGTGGAGGGAGCTGAAGGTTTGAGTTGCCAAACGTCAGGCTCGAAAACTTAATGACTTGGAGAAGATCTGCAGAGGAGTGGGACAAAATCCCTCCTGAGATGTGTGCAAACCTGGTGGCCAACTACAAGAAACGTCTGACCTCTGGGATTGCCAACAAGGGTTTTGCCACAAAGTACTAAGTCATGTTTAGCGGAGGGGTCAAAAACGTATTTCCCTCATTAAAATGCAAATCAATTTCTAACATTTTTGAATTTTTTTTGTTGTTATTCTGTCTCACTGTTCAAATAAACCTACCATTAAAATTATAGACTGATCATGTCTTTGTCAGTGGGCAAACGTACAAAATCAGCAGGGGAGCAAATACTCTTTTCCCTCACTGTATGTTGATATTTTTGAGTGGAGTCCGTGACATCGACTACATCTCAACATTCATCTATGGACTCCTTGGCACCTGGACTAGCTGGGTGCTGTTACTGTCTGTTTGTCGTTGGGGAAAGGATACAAGGAAAGGATGCTAGTTGACACAGTTGAGTCACAGCCACGGTCTTTATCTGTTGCCGGGTTGTAACCTGGATTCTGAGATATGAATCATCAGTCATCTATCTTCCTGTCTCTGAGAAAGAGAGAGAGAGAGAGAGAGAGAGCGGGGTCTCCACACTATGAACACTTGTCACATTGATTTGAGCTGTCAGGTCTTAGATTGTCTTAGAAGTAATAAGAACTGTTGTTACACAAGCCCATAATTATGGCTTCCTTTTGCCATGTGTCACCAAAGCATTTGGGCCAATCCACTTTTTACACACACACACACACACACACACACACACACACACACACACACACACACACACACACACACACACACACACACACACACACACACACACACACACACACACACACACACACACACACACACACACACACACACACACACACACACACACACACACACACACAGTCATTATCTGGTTCAATATCTTACTTCCCTACCTGGAAGTTAGGCTAGTCTCTTTCCCTCTCCTCAAGGTGTTGCACAACACCTTGTTGACTGACTCCTTAACTTACTGAACAAAAACACACCCTTCCACCTCGTTTTAACAGCTCAGCTTGCCTATCACTTTAAACACTCTAGATTAGCTTCCTGGAAAAAAAGCAGTGTAAACGTATCCCTCTATTTTCCCTAGGATTTAATGATCAGCCTCCCTCTGTCTGAAAATACATTTCCTGTGAGGAATGACAGGCATTGACCAGGTCTGCATCCCTAATGGAACCCTATTCCATTTTTAGTGCCCTACTTTTGACCAGGGCTCATAGGGAATCCCTTAGGGCTCTGGTCAAATGTAGTGCACTATGTATTGTAGGCAATAGGGTGCCATTCAGGACGCGGACATTGACATACTTGTCACCGGACCTGCCGCCAGTGCGACGTGAATTGGCAGCATGATTGAATGGGATTGTCTTTAGCCGTATCCCCTGTGCTCATTAGGGATACAAACCCTGTGTTTTAGGGCGGTGACAGCTTGATTTAATGTGATTGGTTGCCCCGGGAGCGTACAACAAATCCCACGAATCCCCTATTGGCTGCCAGGGGAACACTGCGCTCTGTGTTAGCGGCGTGGTTGGAGGATGGTGGGTGACTGCGAATCGGATCGCTTTCGCCCAGAAGCAGGAAGTGAGAATTGGCGGGTTCCTGCCTGTTCCTGCTACCAGGCCCTCTCGTTCCTCCTCCTCCTGTTCGCTACATGGGCTTAATCCGAACCATGTGTGTTCACACCCGGTGGACCGCCATACTGCCTGACTGACTGGATACATGTCTGCTATAGTGTGGACTTACTACACACACAGACACACACACACACACAGATAACCTAGGATGTATTTCAGGATACATTTCTAAAATGTCAGCCCCTCCTCCTGCCATTGTTATTGGAACCCCTCCCTACCGACAGCCATACTTTTTGAAACCACCAAAAACCGGCACGGTATTTCCCCCATGTCCGGTAGTGGTCTCCTCAGATGCTGCTCCTCTCGACCCCTCCCTCTAAGGGCCTTCGCTCAGGGTTAAACACATGGTGTATCTGATTGGGGAAGTACAGTAGCCCATCCCTAGGGGTCAGAGGTTATTTCCTGTTCCACATATCAGTTATGGGTTAACTCATAGTGAATGGGGAGGAGAAATAGATTAACATCACAGTGGCCGATAAAGATGAAAGAAAAAACATTTGCTTTATTCATGTCGAAGTACGTCAGTAATAGTTATTTGTAATCCAATATTTGATCATAACAAGTGAAGGGTTTTGTTATGTTATGCTTGTGATACAGTAAGTGGTTATTTTATATAAGTCAGCCAAATGACTAAAATGCAAATGTAAATGTACCAGGTCTGTCCAAATGTCACAAAATTCCCATCAAGTTGCTGAAACCCTTCAAGAATAACCCACTTTGAAAGTGGGTCCCTGTAGGCTACAGGAAGGGGTTAACGTTATCCCGTCTCTACAGTTGGCTGCCTGCTAATCTGTCAGCACTTGACATTTGGATGTATTTGTTCTTAAAGACACACACACACACAGGCACACACACACACACACACAAGCAGTCTTGTACAGTTAACCTTGTGGGGACACATAATTCAGTCCCCATTCAAAATCATATTTTCCCTAACCCCTAACCCTAAACCTAAGATTTAACGTAATTCTAACACTAATTCTAACCTTAACCCTAAACCCCCTAGAAATAGCATTTGGTCAAATCTTTGTTCGTTTACTATTCTTGTGGGGACTTCTCCCCTCAAGAATAGTTAAACACGTCCACACACACACACACACACACACACACACACACACACACACACACACACACACACACACACACACACACACACACACACACACACACACACACACACACACACAGCAGGGTGAAGGGGAGGATGAAACAAAGGAGTAGTAGGAGGAGAGGGGGAGGGAGAGATGAAACCCTAGGCGGCTGTACAATAAGTAACCTAAAAATCTATTTCAATGGAGAATCTTGATTGTGCGCGCATCTTAGTCCAGAACTAGGCTTTATCTGTGTTTGGAAGAAGAAAAAAAAAACTAACTTTCTGTATTCATTTGTTTTTGTTTTGTCTGTTCTGTTCGAAATGGACATTAAAATGGACATGGTTGTTTGACTAAGATGATTGTTTCCACCTGCAATACTATTGGATTGCAATCACGTTAGTGGCCTATTGTACTAGTAGACCAATAGAATGTTCCCATTTACTGTACACTGTCAGGTATTTGCAGTTTGGTATACACTCTAAGGTATTTATAGTTTGTGGGACAGTTGAAAGAATGTAGTTGGATGAAAGTGATAATGAGGTAAAATACCATCTCTCAAGACCCCTTCAAAGTGTCTGTTTATAGACAACAACGTTAATAGACCTTCTGTCTATCTCCAACTGTTTGAACAGCATGCTAGCCTGTCCACTCAGGAACCTTAGGTGCCGATACGATATGTATTACGATTCTCACAAGAGAGGCATGAGAAAACGAGTTTTGATCAGTCAGGGAAATAAAAGTGCTGAAACATGTTGGTTTACTATTTAAAAAGAAGATGAAGAACAAGCTATAGGATGAACAATTCCAGAGTTTTTCCACAGGTACAGCCGACCAGCACTATCTAATGCTACCAACAGTAGAGAACTCTACTGGTCGCGGCCTGGACTCGTCTTTCTTTCATTCTTTTTCACAATCATGTGAAAGTCATCCCTTGATCTGTACTGTAATCCATTGTGGAGACACCTGTGGACCAACATTACAGAGGTGGGTAAGAGAAGAGGAAAGGGGGTCGGGTTGCCATCGCAAGGCTTTTAATCAAGACGCGTTGACTAATCGTCCTGGGATTAGCTCCTTAGACAAGGAGTCTTTCATCCTGACAACCGCAAGGGGGTTGAGGGGTGGAGGGGTGGAGGGGTAGAGGGCTGGAGGGGAAAGTACAGCTGGCATAATGTACCTGTGTTGTGTGCTTTGTTTGGTCACGCCTGACACACACACACACACACACACACACACACACACACACACACACACATACTCTCCCCCCTCTCTCTTTCCTGCTGTATACCTCTCTCTGTTTTTGTCTCTGTCTCGTTCATTCACTCTGTGGCTCTTTCTTTCTCTCTCTCTCTCTCTCTCTCTCTCTCTCTCTCTCTCTCTCTCTCTCTCTCTCTCTCTCTCTCTCTCTCTCTCTCTCTCTCTCTCTCAATTCAATTCAATTCAATTCAAGTTAAGGGCTTTATTGGCATGGGAAACATATGTTAACATTGTCAAAGTGCTCTACAACAAAGCTTTTTTAGTGTCCAACAAGCTTTCTCTGCCCTTAACCTTGTTCTGAACACCTCCAAAACAAAGGTCATGTGGTTTGGTAAGAAGAATGCTCCTCTCCCCAACGGTGTGATTACTACCTCTGAGGGTTTAGAGCTTGAGGTAGTCACCTCATACAAGTACTTGGGAGTATGGCTAGACGGTACACTGTCCTTCTCTCAGCACATATCCAAGCTGCAGGCTAAGGTTAAATCTAGACTTGGTTTCCTCTATCGTAATCGCTCCTCTTTCGCCCCAGCTGCCAAACTAACCCTGATTCAGATGACCATCCTACCCATGCTAGATTACGGAGACGTAATTTATTGATTGGCAGGTAAGGGTGCTCTCGAGAGGCTAGATGTTCTTTACCATTCGGCCATCAGATTTGCCACCAATGCTCCTTATAGGACACATCACTGCACTCTATACTCCTCTGTAAACTGGTCATCTCTGTATACCCATCGCAAGACAACTGGATGATGTTTATTTATAAAACCCTCTTAGGCCTCACTCCCCCCTATCTGAGATACCTACTGCAGCCCTCATCCTCCACATACAAGACCCGTTCTGCCAGTCACATTCTGTTAAAGGTCCCCAAAGTACACACATCCCTGCGTCGCTCCTCTTCCCAGTTCGCTGCAGCTAGCGACTGGAACGAGCTGCAAAAAACACTCACATTGGACAGTTTTATCTCTATCTCTACATTCAAAGACTCAATCATGGACACTCTTACTGACAGTTGTGGCTGCTTCGCATGATGTATTGTTGTCTCTACCTTCTTGCCCTTTGTGCTGTTGTCTGTGCCCAATAATGTTTGTACCATGTCTTGTGCTGCTACCATGTTGTGCTGCTGCCATGTTGTGTTGCTACCATGTTGTTTTCATGTTGGGTTGCTACCTTGCTGTGTTGTCGTGTGTTGCTGCCATGCTATGTTGTTGTCTTAGGTCTCTCTTTATGTAGTGTTGTGTTGTCTCTCTTGTAGTGATGTGTGTTTGGTCCTATATTTATATATATTTATTTTTTAAATCCCAGCCCCCATCCCCTCAGGAGTCCTTTTGCCTTTTGGTAGGCCGTCATTGTAAATAAGAATTTGTAAGAAAACAAAAACAAAACAAAAAACAAGTGAAGTAGATAATAAACAAAAGTCAAATAAAGAATACAAATGAACAGTAAACATTACACTCACAAAAGTTTCAAAAGAATAAAGACATTTCAAATGTACATTTACATTTACATCATTTAGCAGACACTCTTATCCAGAGTGACTTACACATTTTTTATGGGGGGTGGGGGAAGAAGGATTACTTTATACTATTCCAGGTATTCCTTAAAGAGGTAGGGTTTCAAGTGTCTCCGGAAGGTGGTCAGTGACTCCGCTGTCCTGGCGTTGTGGGGGAGCTTGTTCCACCATTGGGGTGCCAGAGCAGCGAATAGCTTTGACTGGGCTGAGCGGGAACTGTGCTTCCGTAGAGGTAGGGGAGCTAGCAGGCCAGAGGTGGATGAACGTAGTGCCCTCGTTTGGGTGTAGGGACTGATCAGAGCCTGAAGGTAAGGAGGTACCATTCCCCTCACAGCTCCGTAGGCAAGCACCATGGTCTTGTAGTAGATGCGAGCCTCAACTGGAAGCCAGTGGAGTGTGCGGAGGAGCGGGGTGACATGAGAGAACTTGGGAAGGTTGAACACCAGACGGGCTGCAGCGTTCTGGATAAGTTGTAGGGGTTTAATGGCACAGGCAGGGAGCCCAGCCAACAGCGAGTTGCAGTAATCCAGACGGGAGATGACAAGTTCCTGGATTAGGACCTGTGCCGCTTTCTGTGTAAGGTAGGGTCGTACTCTGCGAATGTTGTAGAGCATGAACCTGCAGGATCGGGTCACCGCTTTGATGTTAGCGGAGAATGACAGGGTGTTGTCCAGGGTCACGCCAAGGTTCTTTGCACTCTGGGAGGAGGACACAATGGAGTTGTCAACCGTGATGGCGAGATCATGGAACGGGCAGTCCTTCCCCGGGAGGAAGGGCAGCTCCGTCTTGCCGAGGTTCAGCTTGAGGTGGTGATCCGACATCCACACTGATATGTCTGCCAGACATGCAAAGATGCGATTCGCCACCTGGTTATCAGAAGGGGGAAAGGAGAAAATTAATTGTGTGTCGTCTGCGTAGCAATGATAGGAGAGACCATGTGAGGATATGACAGAGCCAAGTGACTTGGTGTATAGAGAGAATAGGAGAGGGCCTAGAACCGAGCCCTGGGGGACACCAGTGGTGAGAGCACGTGGTGCGGAGACAGATTCTCGCCACGCCACCTGGTAGGAGCGACCTGTCAGGTAGGACGCAATCCAAGAGTGAGCAGCGCCGGAGATGCCCAACTCGGAGAGGGTGGAGAGGAGGATCTGATGGTTCACAGTATCAAAGGCAGCGGATAGGTCTAGAAGGATAAGAGCAGAGGAGAGAGTGTTAGCTTTAGCAGTGCGGAGAGCCTCCGTGACACAGAGAAGAGCAGTCTCAGTTGAATGACCAGTCTTGAAACATGACTGGTTTGGATCAAGAAGGTCATTCTGAGAGAGATAGCAGGAGAGTTGGCTAGAGACGGCACGCTCAAGAGTTTTGGAGAGAAAAGAAAGAAGGGATACTGGTCTGTAGTTGTTGACATCGGAGGGATCGAGTGTAGGTTTTTTGAGGAGGGGTGCAACTCTCGCTCTCTTGAAGACTGAAGGGACATGGCCAGTGTCAAGGATGAGTTGATGATCGAGGTGAGGTAAGGGAGAAGGTATCCGGAAATGGTCTGGAGAAGAGAGGAGGGGATAGGGTCAAGCGGGCAGGTTGTTGGGCGGCCGGCCGTCACAAGTCACAAGATTTCATCTGGAGAGAGAGGGGAGAAAGAAGTCAAAGCATAGGGTAGGGCAGTGTGAGCAGGACCAGCGGTGTCATTTGACTTAATAAATGAGGATCGGATGTCGTCAACCTTCTTTTCAAAATGGTTGACGAAGTCATCCACAGAGAGGGAGGAGGGAGTGGGAGAAGGAGGAGGATTCAGCAGGGAGGAGAAGGTGGCAAAGAGCTTCCTAGGGTTAGAGGCAGAGGCTTGACATTTAGAGTGGTAGAAAGTGGCTTTAGCAGCGGAAACAGAGGAAGAGAATGTAGAGAGGAGGGAGTGAAAAGATGACAGGTCCGCAGGGAGTCTAGTTTTCCTCCATTTCTGCTCGGCTGCCCGGAAATAGTTGAAGTACAAAAGGGAAAATAAATAAACATAAATATGGGTTGTATTTACAATGGGGTTTGTTCTTCACTGGTTGCCCTTTTCATGTGGCAAGAGGTCACAAATCTTGCTGCTGTGATGGCACACTGTGGTATTTCACCCAATAGATATGGGAGTTTATCAAAATTGTGTTTGTTTACAAATTCTTTGTGGATCTGTGTAATCTGAGGGAAATATGTGTCATACATTTGGCAGGAGAATAGGAAGTGCAGCTCAGTTTCCACCTCATTTTGTGGGCAGTGTGCACATAGCCTGTCTTCTCTTGAGAGCCAGGTCTGCCTACGGCGGCCTTTCTCAATAGCAAGGGTATGCTCACTGAGTCTGTACATAGTCAAAGCTTTCCTTAAGTTTGGGTCAGTCACAGTGGTCAGGTATTCTGCCACTGTGTACTCTCTGTTTAGTGCCAAATAGCATTCTAGTTAATTCTTTCCAATGTGTCAAGTAATTATATCTTTTTTTTTTTCATGATTTGGTTGGGTCTAACTGTGTTGCTGTCCTGGGGCTCTGTGGGGTCTGTTTGTGTTTGTGAACAGAGCCCCAGGACCAGCTTGCTTAGGGGACTCTTCTCCAGGTCCATCTCTCTGTAGGTGATGGCTTTGTTATGGAAGGTTTGGAAATCGCTTCCTTTTAGGTGGTTGTAGAATTTAACAGCTCTTTTCTGGTTTTTGATCATTAGCGGGTATCAGCCTAATTCTGCTCTGCATGCATTATTTGGTGTTTTACGTTGTACACCATAGGATATTTTAGCATGTATCGTTTTTTGTGTGCTCTAGGTGGAATTTGTATTTGTGGTCCTGGCAACTGGACCTTTTTTGGAACACCATTATTTTTGTCTTACTGAGATTTACTGTCAGGGCCCAGGTCTTTCTGTCTCTTTCTCTTTCTCTTTCTCTCTCTCTCTCTCTCTCTCTCTCTCTCTCTCTCTCTCTCTCTCTCTCTCTCTCTCTCTCTCTCTCTCTCTCTCTCTCTCCTCGCTCTCTCTTTCTCTCTTTACCTGTCTCTTCCGCTCTCTCTCTCTCTCTCTCTCTCTCTCTCTCTCTCTCTCTCTCTCTCTCTCTCTCTCTCTCTCTCTCTCTCTCTCTCCCCTCTCTCTCTCTCTCTCTCTCTCTCTTGCTCTCTCTCTCTCTTTCTCTCTCTCTCAGTGTCTCTCTCTCTCTCTTTACCTGTCTCTCCCGCTCTTTACCCCTCTCTCTCTCTCTCTCTCTCTCTCTCTCTCAAACGGGTGGTTTGAAGTTGATGGTTTGTTAGTGTATGTAAAATGTAAATGAGGCGGCGAGCTGGTGTTGGGCCGACCGGGCCATGGGCCTGACGTTACCCAGACTCCTCTCTTCTGTGTGTACTCCTGATGAGGTCATTTATAACACACACAGAGCCCACAGACATGTGATGGAGTGAGAGAGAGTGGCGGGCATATTGTAAAGCTCAGTTGTAGCTACAGTATAAGCTTTACCTGACTGGTAGTCCGTCAGTTTCAACGATGCATGATGACTAATGCTCGGTTGCTTCTTGATTCCAATGTGAGTTATTCTGTGGCTCAGAGGTTCATGTCTTGATGGGCAGACTCAAGAGCATGTATGACAAACAAACACATCAGCTGACATTACTAAATATGTACCGTGTCTGCACCATAATGCAACTCTCGTTAGATTGTAAATATGAACAGCCTTACCAGGTAAAATGGGAAACAATTTAAAGCATTGCCTCAGTTCCTGTTATGAAATATTTCCCAGGTAATCTTAAAGTCATGTTACCTGTGGGACCAACTGTCTGAAGATCCTGGATTAGGACACAAAGAGACTAATACAGGCCGCTAGGTTCAGGTTGGATTTACAGGAGGACGGGTGCGTTAACTCAACTTACTGGAAGGTGTGTGTGTGTGTACACGTACCTGCCTGTGCATTTGTGTGTGTGTGTGTGTGGGTGGCTTTCAACGGGGAGGTCAAGTGAGGGAACCAACTTGTTTTTCTCTCTCTCTCTCTTATAGGGGTTAGGTAAGTAGGGAGGAAGGGAGGTAGAACACAGCTTGGCACATGTTTCAGACCATTACATCAAAGCGTTGTGTGTTTGTTAAAGAGCCTTATATTAGCAGACAAAGTGAGGAGATGTGGGAGGTGTGTTAATGTGGAGCCTCATAACCTTACCTCCTCTCTACAGACTCAGACTGATGCCAAACACACGTCTGACTGGGTTGATGCTATAACACTCTCAGGCCCTGCGTGTGTGTGTGAGTGTGTGCGTGTGTGTGTGTGTGTGCGTGTGTGTGTGTGTGTGTTTGTCTGTGCTCTGTATTCTATAACACTCACAGAACCCTTTCCTCTCCCTCTACAACTCTTTCCCAGGTAATTTGCTGTAAATGAAAGTGTGTTTTCAGTCAATTTACCTGGTGAAATAAGAGTTAAATAAGAAAGGCCCTCAGATCTGTGGGTGTGGTCTTGCCTTCCTGGTCAGTGATTTGAATAATGTTTAAGACATTGGTCAGATGTAAATCATCGGTGGACTAGAGTATATGCCCAAAGTAGGACACCTATATCCTACTCTAAAAGGTATAGGCCATACATAATTATGTGGTATGATAGTTGACTATGTATAGGCTGACATTACTGTATATTTGCTCAGGCCTTTTGTCATGCGCCTGACACTGAATATCGGCACTTTTGTTGTTTTCTTCAAGCCAGTTTCACTGTATGTGTTCTGAGAATGGCTGTTTGGCTGTTGCTGCTCCTGTTGGTACAGTAAGCCAGCCAGCCACCTCACCTACCTTGGCACCAGTCACATCAGTGTGCTGTGTGCTGTCTCAAGCATGTGTCTACATGGTAAGCCCCCTTTGAATAAAGACTTGTGTTGAGTAAGCAGCGAGCCACGTAGAATGACAAAGGACAGCAAACAAAGTCAAACACCACTGTGACTTTTGCTCTTTTCAAAAGCCCCTGTTGAATAGGTTGAATGGTTCGGCCCGGAGCTCTCCATTGTTCCCTGATTAACTCTTACGGTAGTTTCTGTTTGTAGTTTGTTCAGGCATTGTACAGGCGTCCTAAAAAACCAGCAGGTTGAGGTCTTAAGGAGGTTTGCGCATCGATTTGTCACACTGACAAGGGCCTTGAAAGGTAGTGTGTGTGTTTGTGTGTGTGTGTGTGTGTGTGTGTGTGTGTGTGTGTGTGTAGCAGGCTTCAACCCAGGTGTGTAACGTCAGGTCATGCTTGTTCAGTGCTCTTACTCTTGTGCGCTCAGTCACCCGTGCACACACCTTCGCTCCATGTGTTTGGCAAACCTGAGTCACACCTGAGTCACACCTGAGTCAAACCAGAGTCAAACTTGAGTCAAACCTGACTCCAACCTGACTCAAACCTGACTCAAACCTGACTCAAAGCTGACTCAAACCTGACTCAAACCTGACTCAAACCTGAGTCAAGCAAACATAGCTACACCTAAGAGAAGTCTAGAGCAGTCTAAATTAATGTAATAATTGTGTATTTCCTTCATTGAACCAGGATCCAATCTACCTCAATACATTGTGGTTTCTAGTGGTGTGTTCCTTACGTTGGCTAAAATGGGAAGTTTTACTTCTCAGATCCTGTTTGTGTGGCTGCTGACTGGATGGCTTCTCTTCTGACTGACTTCCCACATTGCCTATGTACCTACCTACTGCACAGCTCTCTATCCCACAGACCAGGCCAGTGTTCATTTGGCACAAAACACATGAAAACAGATTGAAATGAGGAGGTAATACCTAAACAACTTCCGTTGCAACAATTTTTACTACAGCGTGCCCTATTGAACATGACCCAGGACTGAGAGATACAGACTGACAGATACAGACTGACAGATACAGACTGACAGATACAGACCGACAGATACAGACTGGCAGATACAGACTGACAGATACAGACTGATAGATACAGACTGACAGATACAGACTGGCAGATACAGACTGGCAGATACAGACTGACAGATACAGACTGGCAGATACAGACTGACAGATACAGACTGACAGATACAGAATGGCAGATACAGACTGACAGATACAGAATGGCAGATACAGACTGACAGATACAGACTAACAGATACAGAATGGCAGATACAGACTGACAGATACAGACTGACAGATACAGACTAATAGATACAGACTGACAGATACAGACTGACAGATACAGACTGACAGATACAGACTAACAGATACAGAATGGCAGATACAGACTGACAGATACAGACTGACAGATACAGACTAATAGATACAGACTGACAGATACAGACTGACAGATACAGACTGGCAGATACAGACTGACAGATACAGACTGGCATATACAGACTGGCAGATACAGACTGGCAGATACAGACTGACAGATACAAACTGGCAGATACAGGCTGACAGATACAGACTGGCAGATACAGCCTGACAGATACAGACTGACAGATACAGACTGACATATACAGACTGACAGATACAGACTGACAGATACAGACTGACAGATACAGACTGGCATATACAGACTGACAGATACAGACTGGCAGATACAGACTGACAGATACAGACTGACAGATACAGACTGACAGATACAGACTGGCATATACAGACTGGCAGATACAGACTGGCAGATACAGACTGACAGATACAGACTGACAGATACAGACTGACAGATACAGACTGACAGATACAGACTGGCATATACAGACTGACAGATACAGACTGACAGATACAGACTGGCAGATACAGACTGGCAGATACAGACTGGCATATACAGACTGGCAGATACAGACTGGCAGATACAGATTGGCAGATACAGACTGGCATATACAGACTGACAGATACAGACTGACAGATACAGACTGACAGATACAGACTGGCATATACAGACTGACAGATACAGACTGACAGATACAGACTGGCAGATACAGACTGGCAGATACAGACTGGCATATACAGACTGGCAGATACAGACTGGCAGATACAGATTGGCAGATACAGACTGGCAGATAGAGACTGGCATATACAGACTGGCAGATACAGACTGGCAGATACAGACTGGCATATACAGACTGGCAGATACAGACTGGCAGATACAGACTGACAGATACAGACTGACAGATACAGACTGGCAGATACAGACTGACAGATACAGACTGGCAGATACAGACTTGCAGATACAGACTGACAGATACAGACTGACAGATACAGACTGACAGATACAGAATGATAGATACAGACTGGCAGATACAGACTGACAGATACAGACTGACAGATACAGACTGACAGATACAGACTGACAGATACAGACTGGCATTTACAGACTGGCAGATACAGACTGACAGATACAGACTGGCAGATACAGACTGGCATATACAGACTGACAGATACAGACTGGCAGATACAGATTGGCATATACAGACTGACAGATACAGACTGGCATATACAGACTGGCAGATACAGACTGGCAGATACAGACTGGCAGATACAGACTGACAGATACAGAATGGCAGATACAGACTGACAGATACAGACTGACAGATACAGACTGGCAGATACAGACTGACAGATACAGACTGGCAGATACAGACTTGCAGATACAGACTGACAGATACAGACTGACAGATACAGACTGACAGATGCAGACTGACAGATACAGACCTAATTAACCAAACTCTTAATTGAGGATCCTCCTCCCCAATGCTCTAGGTCATTCTTGCCAATATTGTATTGTTTGTTTATTGATCATGCATTTCCAGGTCTAGTATGACAGTGATGTGGGTATTCATACCAACTTGAACTTGAGCTTTGACACTTGAACTACTCTGACTTCCCAGCAGTCTATTGGACCGGCATTCCCTGTACCAGCCTACCTACTGTACTGTAGAACATCTGTAAAAAAAAAAAAAAAAAATAGGTGTAAAATTGCATGGAGACTTTTCTATTGTTTTTTTATTGAAATCTACCACACGCCCGGCAAAGTAGCTAAACTGCAGGAAGATGAGAGATCATGTGTAGATTTCTCCAGTAGCTACTGTACTGTGGCTTCCACATACAGTGGGGAAAAAAGTATTTAGTCAGCCACCAATTGTGCAAGTTCTCCCACTTAAAAAGATGAGAGAGGCCTGTAATTTTTATCATAGGTACACGTCAACTATGACAGACAAATTTAGATTTTTTTTTCAAGAAAATTACATTGTAGGATTTTTTATGAATTTATTTGCAAATTATGGTGGACAATAAGTATTTGGTCACCTACAAACAAGCAAGATTTCTGGCTCTCACAGACCTGTAACTTCTTCTTTAAGAGGCTCCTCTGTCCTCCACTCGTTACCTGTATTAATGGCACCTGTTTGAACTTGTTATCAGTATAAAAGACACCTGTCCACAACCTCAAACAGTCACACTCCAAACTCCACTATGGCCAAGACCAAAGAGCTGTCAAAGGACACCAGAAACAAAATTGTAGACCTGCACCAGGCTGGGAAGACTGAATCTGCAATAGGTAAGCAGCTTGGTTTGAAGAAATCAACTGTGGGAGCAATTATTAGGAAATGGAAGACATACAAGACCACTGATAATCTCCCTCGATCTGGGGCTCCACGCAAGATCTCACCCCGTGGGGTCAAAATGATCACAAGAACGGTGAGCAAAAATCCCAGAACCACACGGGGGGACCTAGTGAATGACCTGCAGAGAGCTGGGACCAAAGTAACAAAGCCTACCATCAGTAACACACTACGCCGCCAGGGACTCAAATCCTGCAGTGCCAGACGTGTCCCCCTGCTTAAGCCAGTACATGTCCAGGCCCGTCTGAAGTTTGCTAGAGTGCATTTGGATGATCCAGAAGAGGATTGGGAGAATATCATATGGTCAGATGAAACTAAAATAGAACTTTTTGGTAAAAACTAAACTCGTCGTGTTTGGAGGACAAAGAATGCTGAGTTGCATCCAAAGAACACCATACATACTGTGAAGCATGGGGGTGGAAACATCATGCTTTGGGGCTGTTTTTCTGCAAATGGACCAGTACGACTGATCCATGTAAAGGAAAGAATGAATGGGGCCATGTATCGTGAGATTTTGAGTGAAAACCTCCTTCCATCAGCAAGGGCATTGAAGATGAAACGTGGCTGGGTTTTTCAGCATGACAATGATCCCAAACACACCGCCCGGGCAACGAAGGAGTGGCTTTGTAAGAAGCATTTCAAGGTCCTGGAGTGGCCTAGCCAGTCTCCAGATCTCAACCCCATAGAAAATCTTTGGAGGGAGTTGAAAGTCCGTGTTGCCCAGCGACAGCCCCAAAACATCACTGCTCTAGAGGAGATCTGCATGGAGGAATGGGCCAAAATACCAGCAACAGTGTGTGAAAACCTTGTGAAGACTTACAGAAAACGTTTGACCTGTGTCATTGCCAACAAAGGGTATATAACAAAGTATTGAGAAACTTTTGTTATTGACCAAATACTTATTTTCCACCATAATTTGCAAATAAATTCATTAAAAATCCTACAATGTGATTTTCTGGAAATTTTTTCCTCATTTTGTCTGTCATAATTTACGTGTACCTATGATGAAAATTACAGGCCTCTCTCATCTTTTTAAGTGGGAGAACTTGCACAATTGGTGGCTGACTAAATACTTTTTCCCCCACTGTAGGCCTACCGGAGCAGCCTGCCCTGTCCTCCAGCAGCATAGCTACAGCACATGTACTGTATTATAGCTGTAGAATGAAACTGATCTAACAGTTAGGACTGTACTCTACTGTAACCTGCTGTACTGTGCTGTACTGTGCTGTACTGTACTGTGCTCTGTCCTGTACTGTGCTGTACTGTGCTGTACTGTGCTGTGCTGTGCTGTACTGTGCTGTACTGTACTGTGCTGTACTTTATTGTATTTTGCTGTACTGTACTGTGGTGTGCTGTGCTGTACTGTGCTGTACTGTACTGTACTGTACTGTATTGTGCTGTGCTGTACTGTACTGTGCTGTACTGTGCTGTGCTGCGCTGTGCTGTGCTGTGCTGTGTTGTACTGTACTGTACTGTGCTGTGCTGTACTGTACTGTACTGTATTGTGCTGTACTGTACTGTGCTGTACTGTGCTGTACTGTGCTGTACTGTACTGTACTGTACTGTACTGTGCTGTGCTGTACTGTACTGTATTGTGCTGTACTGTGCTGTACTGTGCTCTACTCTGCTGTATCTTTCAGTAGGCCTACGGGAGCGGCCTGCCCTTTCTAGCCAGTCTGCCCTGCAGCTGCCAGTCTGGCTCTGAGTCCTGCTTCACTCTGCAGGAATGGAGAATAATAACAAAGGAAATCAATTAAATAACACTAAAGCATTTTGCGGTTGAGGAGAGAGAAAAAAGTGAGACATACCTTGAGAGAGGGAGAGGAAGGGACTGAGGCTTCAGGATATGAATAGGAGTTTGTGAGCATGTGTGTATGTGGCTGTGTGTGTGTGTGTGTGTGTGTGTGTGTGTGTGTGTGTGTGTGTGTGTGTGTAAAGGAGCAGGCTGGGAACGGTGTGATTGGCCCTCCAGGTGTGTGCCGATGGCTGTGGAGACTTGCGGGGGCTCTCTGCGGAGGTGGCTACGTGACTGGAGTAATGACAGGCTACAGCAGGTGAGGACATGAGTGTGTGTGTTCACCTGCGGGCCTGTGTTGCTCCGGCCCCCGTCAGCACAGACACACACAGAACCACACGGAAAAACACACTCACAAAGGTGCATATGCACACACACACATCCACACACACACACACACACACACACACACCGTACAACAATGCTCCTTACAGTATATCAGACTGCACATCCCAGACAGTACAGTCAGTTAGAGGAGTGACAGCAGGAGGAGTGAGCACTCCACCTCTTCTCTCCTTCTCTCCTCTTCCTCTCCTCATCCTCTCCTCCACGCCTCCTCCTCTCTCCTCCTCCTCTCCTCCTTTCCTCTCATCCTCTCCTCCTCTTCTCTCTTCCTCCTCCTCCTCTACTCTCCTCCTCTCCTCCTCTTCTCTCATCTTCCTCTCTTCCTTTCCTCTCCTCCTCTCCTCTCCTCCTCTCCTCCTCTACTCTCCTCCTCTCCTCCTTTCCTCTCCTCCGCTTCTCTTCTCTTCTCCTCTCCTCCTCTCCTCCTCTTCTCTCTGCCTCCTCTCCTCCTTTCCTCCTTCTGTCTTCCTCCTCTCCTCTCCTCTTCTCTTCTCTTCTCTCCTCCTTCTCCTCCTCCTCCTCCTCCTTCTCCTCCTCCTCCTCCTCCTCCTCCTCTCCTCCTCTTCTCTCCTCCTCCTCTCCTCCTCTTCTCTCCTCCTCCTCTCCTCCTCCTCCTCTCCTCTCCTCCTCCTCTCCCAGGGCTGTCTAAACACTAAACTATGGAAGGAAACTAAGGGCCTGTTTATTAGGTTACGCAATTGAAAAAGGTGCAGGTAGCCTAGCAGTTAAGAGCGTTGGGCCAGTAACTGAAATACAAAAATGTGTTGATGTGGCCTTGAGCAAGGCACTTAACCATAATTGCACCTGTAAGTCGCTCTGGATAAGAGCGTCTACTAAAATGTATTCTTTGCAATGGAAAACGAAGTTGAAGAAGTCGCTCCCTGTTTCAGTCCGTTTAGTGCCTAATGAACATGATCCAAGGGCCTGTTCAGGACACTGCAACGTTACAGAGCAGCTCACATGGTGTAGAAGAGATGTGATTGTCTGTCAGGTAATAAGGAGTCCTACTAGCGCTATGCGTTACATGCCCGTCTTCAACGTTGTGAACGTTTCACCCCACTGAGCAGTCAAGTTCAGAAGTTACAACGAACTTGCCTTGAGAGTGTGACATGTCCCTCAAGTTGATCGTCAGCATTACAACTTTAGGTTGAGTAGCTTGAGGAAGTTTTACATTCAAGTTTGACATCTTTGTGATTCAAAGATGCCGATGTGTCAATTCCTGTATACTTATGTTCTAATGATATGCTAGTTACACTGAATGTGTACACTAATCCCCTGTATGATGAAGAGCGTATACTTAGCATATTACAGTACTATTGGAAGAGCACAATGATTTGTAGACACAGACAGACAGAGAGACAGACAGACAGGACACACGCACACACACACACACACACACACCGACAATGGTTACTGTACAACAATGCACATTATTGTTGTGGCATCCCGGGAGGCTTCAAAGCTTCAATCACAGGGAAGGAGAACTGTGCGTGTGGTCAGCGGTACTCTCCTCGACACAATACAGGTCTGAGGAGAGCCCTTCTCCAGCGGTGGGGGTTCAACAGTGGGCTCACCACGCCGGCCGCATCCGCCCACCCTGTTTCCCCATTTCCCTGTTCCTGAGGTGCTCAGAACCACAGTGAATACAGACACACCATTGTCATCTCTCCCATATAGGACACAGTTGAGACGTATCAGACCCAATTATGTCTAGCTGTGGTGTGTGTGTGTGTGTGTGTGTGTGTGTGTGTGTGTGTGTGTGTGTGTGTGTGTGTGTGTGTTTGCATGTGTGTGTGTGTGTGTGTGCTATTACTCTCCCCTCACCATCCACTACCAATTAGCTATGTCTGCAGACTCTTATTAGGAGGCAGAAAAATCTAATTGCTAACATCTTTAATGTTAAATCAAGTATGAAAGGCCCTGCCATGCCATCCTCAGTGCTACCAGTCATGTGAACCATCCACAGGTGGGTCATCCCATAGACTGTGGCCAGTACACTGGGCCATGTCCTGCCGGGCTACAGCTCAGTAGCTTTTGTCACAGAGGATCACAGAGGATCAGACAACATTGTCATGTGCTTTTTGAGTCCTCATGAGATTATATATATTTTTAAATCTTTAATTAGGGTCCAATGTTGCTGTGTGTTCAAAGGAGAGGAGAGTTGTGTTTTGTTCCACTGTTGTTTGGGAGCTCAGGGATCTTAGGGAAAGTTGAAAGCCATCCCTCTGCTGAGAAGAGCAGCTGAACCTCTGGACTACACTGTCTTCGTCTGTCCTACAGTACAAAGTGGCCACCGCCCCTCCCTGTTTCACTAGATCTCCCACAATGCATCACCGGGCCTATACGTCTCTCAGTAGGAATCGTTATGATTCAGAGGGTATTAAAATGTCTAGAGATGTATCAAAGCTCAAAGCGTCATTCCTCTCCGGTCTTGTTGTCATAGCTTTTTTGTCTTCTGTTCATTGTTGTTTTTCGATAATACAGAGAGACACTCAGACACTCACCACAGTGCCCTGCGGCGACACCTACGCTTATAGTTGTGATTTTTTTTACTTGGCCTCAGAACAGTGCTTTAGTTAGGATGCATTCCTGATTATTGACACACTCCAGTGGAGGGGTGGATTAGAGAGAAGCTCCATGCTGTATGGCCTTCTGGTTCTTCTCCTCAGCTCGTGAGAAACACATGGGGGGGTCGTCTCCATGACAACAGGGCACTACAACCACAACAAAACAATGGTTTCGCCACCAACCGGTTTGACAGAGATTTAGTTGGTGGCGCTCCTTGAGAGGCTGAGTGAGGAGGTTTAAGAATTAGGAAAAAATTGGTTGTCTGAATTAGCTCAAAATACAACTTTATATGATGCATAATCTCCATGATTAGTTGTCTTCTTTCTACTCTAAACAGATACCTTTCACTCCCTCAACCGCCAACGGATTGAGTTCTACCCCAATAGTGCTTGACAATAGGAGATGCTAATGTAACCAACTGGGGCCCTTACCTGGGTCTCCTGCTCACCACAATAATCTGTAGCCCACTGAGCTGAAGCCTAGGCATTAACTCAGGGAAGCTAACGCAAGTCTTCGCATCTCATCCAAGGTAACTCATCACGTAAGTGTGGTTCACTGAACCACTTCCATTACACTATCAATCAATGAATCCAATATCTTTATAAAACCCCTTTTAGCATGCAGCTGCAGTTGTCACCAAGTGCTTGTACAGAGTGCAACACTAGTTTACTGTCTCTGGGTTGAGGAGTAGTAGTCCTTCCCAGTCCCCATGACTGGCCTGATTACCTGCGTCCGGCCTGCCACATGTGACCCACTGTGGGTGGCTAAGATGACCAGATAGCTAGGACTGAAGCAGCATTGTTAAGGAGACCACAAGTTACATTTTGGTCAACCCGGAACGGCCGCCACTGACATCATATCCCACTGGGGACTAACCCACCACCTTTTGAGTTTTGATATCTGTGAACGGTTACCCTACTCAGGGGCATCATGCACCTCCAAAATCTGAGGGGGAACAAAGTACGTGAGGATGGCAAGGAGTGGTCCAGAGAATGCATTTTTCAAACACCTGAAACAGCTTTTTTCCTGCAATCTAGAGCCATAATCATTATGCTAAATTCTATGTCAAAACATGTTTATTTTTCTGCATATCTAAACATACCTCTTGAGCTGTCTGTATCCTCCTGACTGGTGGTAATAAAAAAAAAAAAAAAGAAATTAAATACGCTGGGTAAAAGATTAAAAGGAATGTGAGTCTTATTCAGTACATTTAGTAATTGCTTGCTTTTCTAAAGTTTACCAACCATGCCAGCAGCCATGCCAGCTAAGATAGTTAGACAAGCTAGCTACTCTAACTTGATTGATAGCCTGAAATGGCTTCTTGGTAGCTAGTTATGAGGTTGGGAGATTAGGAACATATCTGGGATAGCTAAAGCCAACTTCATAAAGTTGCTAGGTGGCTAGTAGTATTACAGATTTAAAAAAAAATACAAATGTAATTAAACATTTGCCCCTGTGCCCCCTATGGGCATGACACCTCTAACCCTACTTCTACTACCAATGCTGCTCATCTGGTCTCCATCCTCCTCCTCCTCATGCTTGTCATCTTTCTACTGTTGCTCCTCCTCTTCTTCTTCCTCCTCCTCCTCCTCCTCCTCCTCCTCCTCCTCCTCCTCCTCCTCCTCCTCCTCCTCCTCCCTTCTTCCTCACGCTGGCCAGTTGCTAGGTCAAAAGGGATGCAGAGTAGATAGATGGAGCAGAGAGAGAAGAGAGAGAAAGCAAACATGCTGGGGTGAAAGTGTTACTGGGCCCGTTCGATCCTCACAGCCTCTTTAGGCTGTTGCTTCAGTCGTCACATTCAATATGGAGGATTCTGACTGTAAACGTCTTTATGTACGCATTTACATCATCATAATCATAAATAATGCTCTCTGAAATGTTTGAACAGTGATGCTACGAATATGTCACCTCTCTTGCGTTTATCGCCAACCACCAATCATTTTCTAATCAGGATCAGCTTGGTCCCACCTCTCCACCATTTTTGGAGTGATGGTTAGAGGTTTCAGTGGGTTCAGTATGAAATAATGTATGCACTCTCACTAACTGTAAGTCGCTCTGGATAAGAGCGTCTGCTAAATGACTAAAATGCACATCTGGAGAGCCAATTTAAAGGTGAGCTTTACACAGAACAAATCAGTTGGTTTGGGCATTTGATTTCCATATGGGGTCACGTTTTTTTCACGGGACCTCCACATTTTTTTTTACTGTAGAAATGTGTTACTTTTTTATGTGGCATGTACACAACCAGTTTTCATCTGATTGCCAAACAAAAAGTAGGTTACCTTTGCACGTTCATCCAAAATAATCCCAGCATCTGAACAGTGCACTGTGTACCTGCCAACTTTTCTTAAATTCCGGTGGTGTATTGCTATTTTGTTAGGTGACGGAGCGCAACATTTATTTTTTAAATTGTCATAATTTCTTCATTATAATTTCTGTCGATACCCTATTGAATATCATTGTAGAATAGGCATATGCATAAAATGCATCCTCCAATTGCAACATCTGTCTATGCCCACACATATTGTCTCAATAACATTTTCTATTTTTAATACCCTCAAACACCAAGTTATGGCATACCTCATTTCAAAATAGGCCATCATCACTGTCAATCGTGAATGATAATTCTTCATATTTTACCGGTGAAAATCCAAACTGTGTCTGCATGCCAATCATTTGATCTCAATTACTTTCATGGGAATATGCATTTAGATCTTCTTGAAATACTGTTTCGTGAACGAATTATAGCAGATGGTGTTAACAAACTATTAGCCTTTCTTGTATTTTGTTTCAATCAACGCATACAGTATATCCTGCCTGGTGGCAGTGCTGTTGAGTTTTAGGAAAACAATGTGACTATCCAGCTTCAGATAAGAGATGACTGATGAGGTGTTTTTGGTGTGATATATTACAGGCCTGCTATGCTACAGTGTATGCTATTATATTCAGTTCTGTTATGTCAAATACTTATTAATCATTATGTGCTCTTGCGATACACTGATTCAGCTTTGATCTAACTTTACTAAACGAGCACCATTGTGAGAAGTGATGATCTTTTAATTGTAATAATAAGACTAGAGTAGCACTAGAGTAGGACTATTAGGTGAAGGCAACCCGTTGTGTTGTGGTGCTGAAAGGACAGCACCGTAACCAAGTGGTCACATATCATTCTGGGTCCCACTGTGCAAGAGGAGGTCCATGGAGTTTTATGAACATCAAGGCAGACATACAGTGGGGGAAAAAAGTATTTAGTCAGCCACCAATTGTGCAAGTTCTCCCACTTAAAAAGATGAGAGAGGCCTGTAATTTTCATCATAGGTACACGTCAACTATGACGGACAAAATTAGGAAAAAATATCCAGAAAATCACATTGTAGGATTTTTAATGAATTTATTTGCAAATTATGGTGGAAAATAAGTATTTGGTCAATAACAAAAGTTTCTCAATACTTTGTTATATACCCTTTGTTGGCAATGACACAGGTCAAACGTTTTCTGTAAGTCTTCACAAGGTTTTCACACACTGTTGCTGGTATTTTGGCCCATTCCTCCATGCAGATCTCCTCTACAGCAGTGATGTTTTATGGCTGTCGCTGGGCAACACGGACTTTCAACTCCCTCCAAAGATTTTATATGGGGTTGAGATCTGGAGACTGGCTAGGCCACTCCAGGACCTTGAAATGGTTCTTACGAAGCCACTCCTTCGTTGCCCGGGCGGTGTGTTTGGGATCATTGTCATGCTGAAAGACCCAGACATGTTTCATCTTCAATGCCCTTGCTGATGGAAGGAGGTTTTCACTCAAAATCTCACGATACATGGCCCCATTCATTCTTTCCTTTACACGGATCAGTCGTCCTGGTCCCTTTGCAGAAAAACAGCCCCAAAGCATGATGTTTCCACACCCATGCTTCACAGTAGGTATGGTGTTCTTTGGATGCAACTCAGCATTCTTTGTCCTCCAAACACGACGAGTTGAGTTTTTACCAAAAAAGTTCTATTTTGGTTTCATCTGACCATATGACATTCTCCCAATCCTCTTCT
Organism: Coregonus clupeaformis; assembly: GCF_020615455.1. Classification (NCBI taxonomy): domain Eukaryota; kingdom Metazoa; phylum Chordata; class Actinopteri; order Salmoniformes; family Salmonidae; genus Coregonus; species Coregonus clupeaformis. The sequence continues at coordinate 1,026,757 of NC_059198.1, read as the reverse complement.
GGATCATTCAAATGCACTCTAGCAAACTTCAGACGGGCCTGGACATGTACTGGCTTAAGCAGGGGGACACGTCTGGCACTGCAGGATTTGAGTCCCTGGCGGCGTAGTGTGTTACTGATGGTAGGCTTTGTTACTTTGGTCCCAGCTCTCTGCAGGTCATTCACTAGGTCCCCCCGTGTGGTTCTGGGATTTTTGCTCACCGTTCTTGTGATCATTTTGACCCCACGGGGTGAGATCTTGCGTGGAGCCCCAGATCGAGGGAGATTATCAGTGGTCTTGTATGTCTTCCATTTCCTAATAATTGCTCCCACAGTTGATTTCTTCAAACCAAGCTGCTTACCTATTGCAGATTCAGTCTTCCCAGCCTGGTGCAGGTCTACAATTTTGTTTCTGGTGTCCTTTGACAGCTCTTTGGTCTTGGCCATAGTGGAGTTTGGAGTGTGACTGTTTGAGGTTGTGGACAGGTGTCTTTTATACTGATAACAAGTTCAAACAGGTGCCATTAATACAGGTAACGAGTGGAGGACAGAGGAGCCTCTTAAAGAAGAAGTTACAGGTCTGTGAGAGCCATAAATCTTGCTTGTTTGTAGGTGACCAAATACTTATTTTCCACCATAATTTGCAAATAAATTCATTAAAAATCCTACAATGTGATTTTCTGGAGAAAAAAAATCTCAATTTTTCTGTCATAGTTGACGTGTACCTATGATGAAATTACAGGCCTCTCTCATCTTTTTAAGTGGGAGAACTTGCACAATTGGTGGCTGACTAAATACTTTTTTCCCCCACTCTATGGTGAATTTGGATCCTAGATCTGTAAAGTATGACACGTTCGGAAACATTTAGTGTCCTCAAGGCATCTCAGAGGTGACTACAGCACTCCAGGAAATCAACTTTATCTGGAACTTAAACCACAATGTTGCTATTGAATGGTGATAACAGTGGCATGTAGGGCAGTCTAGTGTACCCAGTATAACTTGTTGTGCCATTAGTGCTGATAGGACTGCAGTTGGCAGGCAGCTGACAAATGTGTGTGTATGTGGGGGGAAACCCAGTGATGTTCTAATATCGTTGAGTCATTAAAAAATATTAAGTTGGGTGACTGGCCTTATGTTTCCTGGAGTGTATTTCTGAAGTGGCACAAAGCTAAACTATAAGTTGTGGTCTGAACCTTTTGCCTCTAACTGTAAACGTGATCTTTTGATCTAATGTTTGGTGTAGTACCTGATCATCCAAGATTCTGATAATCTTATCTTGTGACTTGTCACCTGACGTCTGGTGTGCCGGTTGCGTGCGTAGGTGCCCCTAGCCACCCCTCGATGCCTCCCCTACCCCAGACCTGTCTGAAAGCGAGAGTGGCAGCAGGCATGACGGGAACAGGGAAGGTGCGGTCGTGTGGGTCTGTTGTGCTCCTGTAGCGACAGCCTTCGGTTCCTCCTTCTAGAACACTGCCCTCAACCCTCCTCCCACTGCCCCTTCTCCTCTGGCCCCCCATCACCCACCCACTTACTCTCCCAGAACCTTGCTGTCTGTCTTCCTGTCCGCTGAAGGCCTCTTATTCAGTGTGGGCTTCAGTAATTGGCAAGCCTGAGATAATAGACAACCTCACTAATAAACAACCTCACTAATAGAAAACCTCACTAATAGAAAACTTCACTAATAGAAAACCTCACTAATAGACAACCTCACTAATAAACAACCTCACTAATAGAAAACCTCACTAATAGAAAACCTCACTAATAGAAAACCTCACTAATAGACAACCTCACTAATAGACAACCTCACTAATAGAAAACCTCACTAATAGAAAACCTCACTAATAGAAAACCTCACTAATAGAAAACCTCACTAATAGAAAGCCTTGCTCACTCACGTATCTTTCTTCAAAATGTTTTGGTGTTGGATCCTTGTTATTAAAGAGGAATGAAATGGACTGCACACAAAAGATAATGTTATTGAAGATGATCGTTTTTAGAGTGCTAGCCATTCATTCTCTATGAGCGACAGACATGTAAGGTCAAGGCATTACATTTAAAAAAAATACGTTTTATTGTCACATACAGATCTCACAAGTGTGTTTTGTGAGAAACAAATCAAAAGAAAGCAGACACATTGACGATGTCATCTGAGAGTGAGAGAGAGCGTGGGCAGGAGGCCTAAAATATAACATAAATCTTAAAGGAAGAATAACTGTGGAATGTTCTCTTCCTGATAGCTGAGATATCAAGGAGGCTAAACTGTTCCGCGTCCTCAATGGCACCATATTTATAAATAGTGCACTACTTTAGACCAGGTCCCATAGGGCTCTGGTCAAAAGTAGTGCACTATATAGGGAATAGGGTGGCATTTGGGACATAGCTCGTGAGGTGAGGGTTGCTGCATTAGCGCTGTGAAGTGGAGGGAACCGGACTGAGCATGTTTCGGGAGCTTCGCTTCGCTCACAACAAGCTGTTTTGCTTGGCAGCATCTCTTTGTTGACATTGTTAGGTTCTCATGCTTATTAGGTTCCCATTGACGAGCAGACTCGATGATGGTATGGCCCTGCAAAATTCCATAGACTGGCATTGTGTCATTGTGGAATTATTGCCTATTCGCTTCGCTGGCATGCTTATTCTGGACCATGTAGCATGACTCACACTCACAGGGCCTTGCCTGTGAAACAGCTAACACGGGTTGTGGCACTTTGTAACGTGTTAAGGAGCTAGGCCATCCATGCATGTCAGTTGTGATAGTTGTTGCACAGAATCTCAATGGCCATTTTTTCCGTAACAGTGATGTTTTCCGAATCTCATCGGTCACAGGTTGACAGGTTCTGCAATGTTTTACTGGAATCCCATGAGGAAATAGCATTTCTTAGTACCAAGATTTGTTTTTGGTCTTAAATACTAGCTTTGTTCTTTCCTGTTGTGCTGCCACATGATTGGTGTATCTTATGCATCGTCACCCTGAAGAGGAAGTTGTGTTTTTTCTGCTTGCTCATCCTTGCATGAGAACTTGAATTGAGGTGAGGCCGGCCTCTTCGGAACCAGAAACTCATCCTATACCATGAAGAGTGCTGTTTCTCTGACCAAGGCCTGACAGTAAAGTCAGGACAGAGTGCTGTTTCTCTGACCAAGGCCTGACAGTAAAGACAGGACAGAGTGCTGTTTATCTGACCAAGGCCTGACAGTAAAGACAGGACAGAGTGCTGTTTCTCTGACCAAGGCCTGACAGTTAAGACAGGACAGCGTGGGAAGTTTCCTGAACTTCCTGACCCCCCTACATCACTACACCAGATTGACCCAGAACTCTGAACACATGAAAACGTATTTTATTCCTTCCCTGTCGTTGTTTTTGACAAACTCCAGCACTCTTGGAGTGGGAGAGCAGTTTTTTAAAATACATAATATAGAGTGACGATCGCTCCTTTGGTATTCTTCACCCCATTATCTCTGGTTCCTCTGGTGTTCTCTGGAATATAATTTGTATCTCTCTCCTTCTCTCTCTCTCTCTCTCTCTCTCTCTCTCTCTCTCTCTCTCTCTCTCTCTCTCTCTCTCTCTCTTTCTCTCTCTCTCTCTCACTCTTTTCTCTCTCTCCCTCTCTCTCTCTCTCTCTCTCTCTCTCTCTCTCTCTCTCTCTCTCTCTCTCTCTCTCTC